>NC_092873.1:269907878-270207878 GCF_028372415.1 Notamacropus eugenii
ATAAAATAGTCTACACAGAACTACAAAGGAAACCAATGATATTGAAATAATGATATATTTTTTCCCATTCAAATTCGTAGACCCCTGAAATTTATCCACAGACCTCTTGTTGGATCCCAGGTTAAGAGCCCTAGGAGTAGGGAGATCACAAAAGCCTAGGAAGTAGTGATTGAACTGAACCTTAAAGGAAAGTAGGAGTTCTGAGAAGTAGAGGTGAGGGGAGAGCAATCCAGCCACAAGGAACAGTCTATGCAAAGGCATGGTGACAAGAGATGGAATGTTGGGTATAGGTACTAGCAAGGGGTGAGTTTAGATAGAATTTAGATTCCATGAGGGGAGGTAATGTGTAATCAGCCTGGAAAGATGAGCTAGAGGCATATTATGAAGAGCTTTAAAGGCCAAATGCACAAGTTTGTACTTTATCATAGAGGCAATGAGGAGCTGCTAAAGATTCTTGAGGTGAGTGACATAGTGAGATATGTTCTAGGAACATCAGTTGGTTAGTTGAGAAAGAAGAGGCTAGATGTATGGAGACCAGTTAGAAGATTATTGCAATGTCTTGGTGTAGGTCTAGGGCCTGAATTAAGGTGGCTGTGGTGGAGAGAGGGGAAATGAGGTAAGAGATTTAGAGGTAGAATCAACAAGACTTGACAGCCAATTAGATGGGGGAGGGTAAGTGAAAATGTAGAACTTAGAACAACTCCTAGGTTGTGAAATTGTGTGATTAGAAGAATGATGGTGCCTTTGACAGACATTGGGAAGTTAGGAGGAGGAGAAGATGGAAGGGGAAAGATGATGAGTTCAGTTTTTGGACTGTTGAATTTGAAATGTCTATGGGAATTTCAAGTGAATCTTTCCAACAGGTATTTGGAGATATGAGGCCAGAGCTGATGAAGCAGGTGATGATGGTTGGATAGGTAGAATAGGGAATCATCAATACTGAGATGATACTTGAACACAGGAGCTGATGAGATCACTGAGAAGAATTGTAGAAAAAGAAGAGAATAGGGCTCAGGGTACACCCATTCATAACAGGTGGGACATGGATGATGATCCTGCAAAGGATATGGAAAAGAATCAGTTAGATTAATAGGGGGAGAATCACAACAAAATGGTGTTGAAAACTAAAATAAATAAATAAATATTAAAAACTAAAAAAAAAAAAAAAAAGAATGAGGGAAATCCGGACATGTTTGGAGATATCAAGGAAAGAGGCAGTGGATAGGTAGAAATTGGAGATTAGGGGACTAATGTAGCAGACTTCCAGGTGAGATAGAAAGGGATGGCACTAAGGATTAAAACAAGGCAGTCAGTACTTGCAAGGGCAACCTCTTTCTTTGAGACTGGAACAAAGAAGAGAATGGGCTGGTATGGGACTATTTGAAGTGGAGGATTAGAGAGAAGAGGGAACTCCTGACAGGTAACCTTGATTTTTTCAGTTTAGTAGGAGGTGAGAATTTCTCCTATGCAAGTGTGGTAAAAATAGGTTGAGGAGAAGAGATTTAGAATAAATTCTGTGGGAAGTGTGACAGAAAAATCAATCAGACAAGAATAAAAACATTGGTTGTCAGAGGGAGGGCCCCTTGAGATTATATAATACAAACTCATAGTGGACCCAGTCAGCACATTGTGTGTTTCACCATCTGGGGGTATTAGTAAGGAGTCCCATGCCTCACCCTGGGTGCTGGCACATGCCCCACTGGTATGGAAATGCTGATTAAGTGGTTCTCAGTGTAAGCCACCTTCTACCTTTCAATCATGTCTCTATCTGTGTTTCATTGTGGAGGGGTGTGTGATTTATAAATCTACCCAATTGGGACTTAGATCTGAGTCCCTACCCCGTGGCAAGACCCCACATTCTTTCATGAGCTTTCTGTATTTCAGGAAGCACCAGTCATGTAATGACTGGCATAGTAGAGTCCACAGATGTAGACAACATTCTTGGATGCTATGTAGCATTTGCCCTAAGCATAGAATCAGTAAGCTCATAATTGCGGAAAGGGATTAGAACTTTGATTTCATTGGCACAGGGGAGTTTCTTGGTGAGGAAAGTGAATGAAGGCTGGCACTTTCTCTGAAACTTATAGTCTTAAGGAGTTGCTTCGAACACTGAGAGGTCATGATTTTCCCAGGATCAACAGCCAAGGTGGGTCAGAAACAGGATTTTAACCCAGAGTTTTCCTACTTCAAAGCTATCACTTTATCCAATATGCAATGTTGCTTCTCAACTTAATAACCAGTACTTAATAACTAGGAAAGAGGCATAATAATAAAACGTCTACCAAAAGACTGCAAGTAGATTGTTCTCTTGGACCTAAGAAGTCCACAGGACATAGAATCTATCTGGATTCAGAAGTACTGGGAAAAATACTGTTTGAGTTTGTTTGGTTTCTTGCTTTTGCTTTTCTTTGAGTAGGCAAGAAAGTGATTATTCAATGCTTGACTCACTAGATTAGGAGGCAAAAATTCTGGAGGAAACTGCTCTGGTTCTCATGGCACATGGAACTCAATTTCTTGATGAGTTGAGAAGACTGACGTTCCTACAGTAAATGATATTCTTCAATCAATTGATTAATCAATGAATATTTATTAAATGTCTACTATGTGCCAGGCCCTGTGCCAATCACCAGGGATACTAAAAGAGGTAAAAGGCAGTCCCTACTCTCAAGGAGCTCACAATCTAATGGAAGAGACAACATATAAACAAATGTATATAAAGCAAGCTATATACAGGATAAATAGGAAATAATTAACAGAGAAGGCATTAGAGTGAAAAGGCATTGGGGAAGACTTTCAGTAAAATGGGATTTTAGTCGGGACTTGGAGGAAGACAAGGAGGTCAGCAGACAGAACGGAGAAAGCAGAGGGTTTTCACAAATGAGGGAAAACCAGAGAAAGTGCCCTGACTATCTTGTCTAAATCTGTATGGACCAAGTAGGTGAATAGACTTACTGTCCACTATACCAAGCTGCGTGTCTTAATTGCATACATGTTCTTTAAACAAAACAAAGCATTGTCAGTGAGCATTGCTTACTGGGTTAGTAGGAGGAAAGTACTCTGTAAACTTAACTACACCATAAATGTGAACTCTTATCATAAAGTGGTATATTTTCATGCCAATAAAGTTTCTGTAACTTCACAGTTGTCACATAAAATCGAGTTGGTAAACAATTTAACTTTACTGTGCATACTTATATTCATTTAAAAATATTTTATTTTTTCCCAATTACATATAAAAGCAATTTGCAACATTTGTTTTTTAAATTTTTGTGTTCCAAATTCTCCCCCTCCCTTCCACCCCTCTCCTCTTTTGCCTCACTGAAGAGGCAAACAATTTAGTAAAGGTTATGTGCAGTCATGCAGAAAATACTTCCATATTAGTCATGTTATAAAAGAAAACAGAAAAAAATAAAAACAAAGAAAATTTAGGAAAAAATCCCCAGTATGCTTTGATCTGCATTCAGATTCCATCAGTTCTTTTTCTGGAGGTGGACAGAATTTTTCATCATAGGTCCTTCTCAGCTGTCTTTGATCCTTGTTTTGCTGCGAACAGCTAAATTATTTACAGTCGATCATTGTACAACCTTACTGTTACTGTGTTCAATGTTATTCTGGTTCTGCACACTTCACTTTGCATCATTTTAATTAAGTCTTTCCAGGTTTTTCTGAAAGCTTCCTACTGCTGATGAAACTTTTAAACTTTAGTCTATGGGAGGGGAATAAAAAAGCTCATATGGATAGATAGCTATGTAGAAAGGTAAATGGAAAAAAATAATTAATTAGGAATGGAATACAGTAAGCACAACTGAAAAGTCTGGTTTAAAAAAAACAAGAGGTTTAGTTATTTTTATGCACATTAATTTTCTGATCAGGGGCAGCTAGGTGGGGCAGAGCACCAGTGCAGAAGTCAGGAGGACCTGAGTTCAAATCTCACCTCAGACACTTGACACTCACTAGCTGTATGACCTTGGGCAAGTCACTTAACCCCAATTGCCTGATCCTGGGTCATCTCCAGTCATCCTGATGAACATCTGGTCACTGGATTCAGATGGCTGTGGAGGAGAAGTGAGGCTGGTGACCTGCACAGCCCTCCCTCACTCAAAACAAAGTCAAGTGCAAATCATGTCATCATGTCTCTGATGGCATGGTCTTCTTTGGCAACAAAGGACAAACACACACAATTTTCTAATCATTTACATTATATTCATGGATTGAATGAATGAACACAAGCATTCACTGCATCTAAAATTTGTCAGTGAACTCCCCCCTCCCTATTGACTTCGTAGTTTGAACTAGTTAAAGTAGTAGTTTTTATATCTTGTAAAGAGTCTTAAAGTTGCTCCTTCAACCAGAAGCTTCTCATTCATGCTGATATCATATGAGATTCCTAAATAAATACAACCACAGAGATAATCCGTTCTATGGCCCTTTGATTATTAATGCTAATTGAGGCATAAAACAAAGAGACAATGATTGTCAAACGTTTTTACCACTATCGTGGAGGAAATCTTTCATGACAATTAAATGAAAAAGGGATTCGTATAGGTGAAGTCCTGCAGATTCTCTGGTTTCGATGATATTATGGTGGTGCATTGGAATATTCTTTAAACTCCTCAATGGGATAGATTACTAATTCACACAAGAAAAACTAAATAGATAAAAAATACCTTTGTCTAGACAAGGACATAGTTGGAATGCCAGTACATGTATTTGGGACAGTCACTGCAGATGACAATGAGTTGCATGCAACATTGAATTTGAAGCAGAAGTGGATTACATTAGAAAATTATGCAATACTTTAATGATCCCCAAACTGTTTCCTGATGGAAAAATTCATTCTTTTAATAGAATGTCTTCCTGATGACCTTGTACAGTGATGAATTTTGGAATGTGACAATTGTGGGTGTCTTCAGAGGCAAGATAGTGAGGCAAGCAGGTTGAGGAATATTTCTTTTTAAAATGCTTTATTAATAACTTTTGTTTTATAACACAATCATTTTGGGATATAAACACCACTCCTCTCTACCAAATGAACCATCCCTTGTAATCAAGAACAAAACCAATGGATGTAGTAGCTGTTTCTACAGTGGTTAGCATTATACATCAATAAAAGCACACCTCCTACCAAAAAGGAGAGAGGTGCTTCATTTCTTCTCCAGGGCCAAGTTTGGACATTATAATTACTCAGTATTTGGTTTCCTTTTACTGTTCTTTTCTTCTACATTATCATGGTTGTGTGCATTCTTCTGGTTCTGCTTCAGTCACTCTGCATCAGTTTATACATGCTTTTGTTTCTCAGGATTCTTCATAATTATCTTTTTATACAGCTGCAGTATATTTCCAATGATGACGTACCTTCAAGAAGCACCTATCTAGGGCTGTGCTGCTAAATGTTTAGTGATCAACTCTCCAGAGGAAAATAATGACACACTTCTTTTTTCAATGTTTATTTATTTTTAGTTTTCAACATTCATTTTTCACAAAATTTTGAGTTCCAAATTTTCTCCCCATCTCTCCCCTCCCCCACCCCAAAACGCCTTGCATTCTGATTACCCCTTCCCTCAATATGCCCTCCCTTCTATCACACCTCTCCCTTCCCTTATCCCCATCTTCTCTCTTTTCTTGTAGGATGAGATAGATTTCTATTCCCCATTACCTGTATTTCTTATTTCCCAGATATATATAGTAACAATTCTCAACATTTGTTTCTAATATTTTGAATTCCAACTTCTCTCCCTTCCTCCCTCCCCACCTATCCCCACTGAGAAGTCAAGCAATTCAATTTAGGCTATATATATGTAGTTTTGCAAAAGACTTCCCTAATAGTCATGTTGTATAAGACTAACTATATTTCCCTCCATTCTATCCTGCCCCTCACTTATTCTATTCTCTCTTTTGAGCTTGTCCCTCCACAAAAGTGTTTACTTCTAGTTACTCCCTTCTTCCATTTGCCCTCCCTTCTATCATCCCCCCCCCCACTTGTCCCTTTCTCCCCTACTTTCCTGTAGTGTAAGATAGATTTTCACACCAAATTAAGTGAGCATGTTATTCCCTCCTTAAGCCAAATGTGATGAGAGCAAGCATCATTTTCCCCTCTTACCTCCCCCCTTTTCTCCTCCATTGAAAAAGCTTTTTTCTTGTCTCTTTTATGAGTGATAATTTACCTCATTCCATTTCTCCCTTTCCCCTCCCAATATATTCCTCTCTTACCCCTTAATTTTATTTTTTTAGGTATCATCCCTTCTTATTCAACTCACCCTGTGCTCTCTCTCTCTCTCTCTCTCTCTATATATATATATATGTGTGTGTGTGTGTGTGTGTGTGTGTGTGTGTGTGTGTGTGTGTGTGTGTATAATCCCTCCAATTATGCAAATACTAAGAAAAGTCTCAAAAGTTACAAATACTATCTTTCCATGCAGGAATCTAAACAGTTCAACTTTAGAAAGTACTTTATGATTTTTCTTTCCTGTTTACTTTTTCATGCTTCTGTTGAGTCTTGTGTTTGAAAGTCAAATTTACTATTCAGTTCTGGTTTTTTCATCAAGAATGCTTAAAAGTCCTCTATATCACTGAATGACCATTTTGTTCCCCTGAAGTATCATACTCAGTTTTGTTGGGTAGGTGATTCTTGGTTTTAACCCTAGTTCCTTTGACTTATGGAATATCCTATTCCAAGCCCTTTGATCCCTTAATGTAGAAGCTGCTGGATCCTGTGTTATCCTGATTGTATTTCCACAATACTCAAATTGTTTCTTTCTAGCCACTTGAAATATTTTTCTCCTTGACCTGGGAACTCTGGAATTTGACTGCAATATTCCTAGGAGTTTCTCTTTTTAAATCTTTCTCAGGAGGTGTTTGATGTATTTTTATTTACTTTGCCCTCTGCTTCTAGAATATCAGGGCAGTTTTCCTTGATAATTTCATGAAAGATGATGTCTAGGCTCTTTTTTGGATCATGGCTTTCAGGTAGTCCCATAATTTTTAAATTGTCTCTCCTGAATTTATTTTCCAAGTCAGTTGTTTTTCCAATGAGATATTTCACATTATCTTCTATTTTTTATTCTTTTGATTTTGTTTTGTAATTTCTTGGTTTCTCATAAAGTTATTAGCTTCCATCTGTTCCATTCTAATTTTGAAAGAACTATTTTCTTCAGTGAGATTTTGAACCTCCTTTTCCATTTGGCTGATTCTGCTTTTTAAAGCATTCTTCTCCTCATTGGCTTTTTGGACCTCTTTTGCCAATTGAGTTAGCCTATTTTTCAAGGTGTTATTTTCTTCAGCATATTTTTTGGATCTCCTTTAGCAAGGTGTTGACTTGCTTTTCATGATTTTCTTGCATTGCTCTGATTCCTCTTCCCAATTTTTCCTCCACCTTTCTTACCTGATTTTCAAAATCCTTTCTGAGCTCTTCCATGGCCTGAGACCATTACATATATATTTTGGACACAGTAGCCTTGACTTCCTCTAATGTTATGCTTTGTTCTTCCTCATCTGAAAGGATGGAAGAAAACACCTGTTCACCAAGCAAGTAACCTTCTATAGTCTTATTTCTTCTCCCTTTTTTGGGCATTTTCCCAGTCAGTTACTTGACTTTTGAGTCCTTTGTCAAGAGGAGTATATGCTCTGGGGATCTGTAAGTTCTCAGTTCTTCGACAGTGGCACAATCAAGGGAGAAGAGTTTACCCCTCTCCTGGCCTGCACACTGATCTAGGAACAACCAAAAACTTTTCTGCCCAGAATCTGCAGTTAGGATTCCCTCACCACAACTGCCTCCAGCTCCACCACCCTAGAACTCCTCCTCATCCCAGGGCCAAGCTCAGGGCTGAGATTCAGATCAGCTGCTCAGTTGCCCCAGGGGCTCTAGGTGGAGGGCTCTAAAAATGGAAACAGCCACTGCAATGGCTGCTGCCTGCAGTTCAGACCGCACTCCCCTCTCCTGGATGAAGAAGCCCTCCCACTGACCTTTGAAGCTGTCTATGACATTTGTGGGTTGAGCAATCTGAGAACTGCTGCTGCCAGTGGCCCCCTGAAGCCTGTTTTATGTCCTGTCCCTGTGCTCCATGCTGAGCTGCACTCTACATGCTGGGCTGAGTTCTGCACGCTGGGCTGCACTCCACCTATGGCACACTTTTAAATTTAATTGGATTATTAACATTTTCTCCACCACTTTTTTAAAACTAGACAATCATTGGAACAACAAATCAAGCCCTGATTTATAGCATTTTCTGATTTCCAAGGTATAAATAATCACATTGAAAATTTAACAATCAGCTCTTGTAAGCTGGTTCAATCAGAGCCAGGTTCCAGCATGGTCCTGACTCTCTCTATCATAGATCACCATGCTTGAGGGGATCCTGAAGGTAGTCTAGTTTAATATTCTCATTTTTACAGGTAAGGAGATCTCTTCTTGGCTTGCTTAAGATCACACAAGTAGTAAGTAACACCGTAAGCATGTAAAACTAGATCCTCGGCATTCTTTCGACTATAGTACAATATTTCTATATCACTGAAGAAACGTGATTAGAAAAGAAGCTGGGATAGTCGTGTCTCAAGAGAACCAATGGATGACCTGGGGTTATCATTGGTATCCATGGTATATGAAAAGGTTTAGAAGAAAAATTCTTGGGCAGTGGGTAGGTCATGGAGGATCAGTAGAAAAACATGGATAAAATTCACATAGGATGAGAAGACATGGATAGGTTAGCTTCTTCACCAGTGGGAAGTAAAACCCACATCAAAGAGGTCACAGATGCATTGAAATATTGAAGCTTACATATTATATGACATCATCATTTCACAAAGGCAAATTAAAAAAATGTAATAAAGTGAATTGAGCCTTTCACCATCTAAGCCCTTTGACACTAGTAATAGATAAAATTCTCTGCAGAACATTCAGTCCCTCATAAAATACAGCTGTCAACTTCTTTCAGTCTCTTAATATGTTCACAGAGGCTGAATGAATGTATTGAAATTCAACATTTAACCTTAATCACTTACCCTGCCCCCCAGAAAACAAAAACAAATGGTTCTTTGACTATATTAATAGAAATAATGGAGAGAGAGAGAGAGAGAGAGAGAGAGAGAGAGAGAGAGAGAGAGAGAAAGAGAGAGAACTGGTAGTTTTCATTGAACTGTGCAGTACCGTGCTCATTATTTCTCGGTAACACAGTAACTAGCTAGTTACCATTTATATAGTAAAGTTTGCAAAGTATTTTACAAATGTTATCTCCCTTTATCCTTACAACAATTCTGGGAGGGAAATGCTATTATTATCCTCATCTTACAGATGAAAAGACTGAGGCAGATAGAGGTAATGTGTTTTGCCCAGAGTCATAGCTGGTATCTGAGATCAGATTTGAACTTAGGTCTTCTGGACTCCAGATTTATTGCTCTATCCACTGCACCACTGGGCTGAAACTAGTTGCCTTGTGGTTTGGCAAGGACTTTGATAAACCAGATGATTTGATCCTGGAGGTGATAGGAAACCATTGGAGTTTATTGAGTTGGAGAATAACATAGTCAGACCTGTATTTTAGGAAAATCACTTTAGTGGCTGAATGGAGGATGGATTGGTGTGGGGTGGGGTGGGAGGGGGGTAGTGAGGGGGAGGTGGAACTTGAGGCAGGCAGATTTATCAGCGGGCTATTGCAATAATCCAGGC
Organism: Notamacropus eugenii; assembly: GCF_028372415.1. Lineage (NCBI taxonomy): Eukaryota > Metazoa > Chordata > Mammalia > Diprotodontia > Macropodidae > Notamacropus > Notamacropus eugenii. Next base: position 269,917,540 of record NC_092873.1, read on the forward strand.
ATGAGGTGATGAGGCTCTATACCAAGATAGTGGTTGTGTCAGAGAAGAGAGGTTTGGTGATATGTTGAAGATATAGTGACTGTGTACCTTGTTTTTTCTGGTTCTACTTGGCTGTCTGTAGGTTTCATATACCTACTTTACCTCATTGCAATAATCCTATGAGGTAGGTAGCAAAAATGGGCAGCTAGGGGGCATCTGGAGTCAGGAAGACTCTCCTGAGTTCAAATCTGGCCTTACACACTTACTAGCTGTGTGACCTTGGACAAGTCACTTAACCTTGTTTGCCTCTGTTTCCTCATCTGTAAAATGAACTGAAGAAGGAAAGGGCAAACCACTGCAGTATCTTTGCCAAGAAAACCCCAAATGAAGTCATGAAGAGTCAGACGTGACTGAAATGACTGAACTACAACAAGGTAGTGATAACATTCCATTCTTTTCTATTCAATTCAATGAGCATTCATTGAGCGCCTTCTTTGACCAAGGCACCAGATGCTAAGAATATCATGACAAAAATGAAAATAGTCTCTGCCTTCAGAGGGATACAACATGTACACAGATAAGTACATACAAAATAATACAAAATATTTATTTCAAAATAGAGAAGCAATAACTGGAACAATAACTGGAAGGGTCAAGAAGGTTCTTCTCTAGGAGGTGACACATAAGCGTGGCTTTGAAGGAAGCTAAAGATTCCATCAAACAGAAGTGAGGAGGGAGAGTATTCCAGGCATGGTGTGTGTGTGTATGGTATGGGAGGCAGTGAATCTCGTACAAGGGCATAACTGTGGGAGATGGAATGTCATGTCTGGGGAAAGTACTATTACCCACATTCATAGATGAGGAAATAGAAACTCAGAGAGTAAAGGTCATTCAGTGGCAAAATCAAGACCAGAACCTAAGTCTTATATAACCTCAAATTTGATATGCTTTTAAGGCTTTCATATAATAGATTATTTTTGAATAATATTTGAGTTATAGGGTTCCCCCCCCCAAAAATAAAACTTCATGGAAATGTAAGCATGAGTAAAAATAGAAGGCTTTTGCATTTTTCTTGCAGCTAGTAGATCCAGAACTTAATTTTTGCATAATCAGATTTTCCCCTCCCTTCTAGCTGTTGGTCCTTTGTTTTTGAGAATAACATTATAGAGTGATATCTTGACTCTCAAGTGAATTGGATTTAAGTAAGGCAGCGTTGGACAAAAGTCAGCCTCATTTTCTTTCAGTCATAGAAGTCCAGTGACCAGACAAAAGTTAGGACGAGAGGCGGCCCAGCATGCAGTGGATGATCTTGGTGTCTTTGATATCTGACCAGTCTCTAAGCAGTCCACAGCACTTGCTTCAGCTGCTTTCATGACCAAGAGACTGTTCTCATCTGCCCATTCAGCCGGGGGAAGTCTTCACATTCTCAGGGTAGATAGACAGCCCCCTAACTCACTGACCTTTCTGAGGCCTGGTGCTTGCCCTTGACTTGGTTTTGCCTGTCTGGTGAGATGGTTTTACTGGGGTGTGGCTGCTGTACGTGCTACAGCTTCTTGGAGTCAGGCACAGGCAGAAGATTCTGTACAACAGCCTTCAGAGAGAAAAGGAAAAAACAAACCCTGAGTATTTTGTTCATTGATATCCCTGTACTTCGGTGTTTTAAAAACCCTGGCAACCAAAATGAATTCCTTTCAGCTTCTCGTTACTGAGAGATTCAGGTCATAGCCTGAGTCAGTAAGGTACAGTATACTCAGGGAGAGTAGGGAGTTCTTGCCTGACTCCTTGCTTCTGGTAACAAAACTTATATTAGTTTAGTCCATAAATCAACAACCTGCCGAAATACCTCTTCTTTCCTCTTAGGAGAGGAATAAATATATGAACCTTAATAATGCCTTATATTTGGATAATGCTTTGTAGTCTTCGGATTGTTCTCATGTCCATTAACGTATTGGATCCTTAGGCCAATCTTATGAGGTAGACAGGGCAGGGATCTTCAAAAGAGTCCGGTGACTTGCCTAACATGACACAGCCAGGAAGTGTTGGGGCAGGATTATAACCAGTGTCTCAAGGAGACACAAAATGAGGAGAATGATAATACTTTCCTCTCAGTTGTGGGGAAACTGGGGCCTCAAGGTCACATGTGGCCTTCTAGGTCCTCAAATGTGCTCCTTTGATAGGATCCAAACTTCACAGAACAAATTCCCTTAATAAAAGGATTTGTTCTGTAAAACTTGGATTCAATCAAAAGGCCACACCCAAGGACCTACAAGGCTACATGTGGCCTCAAGGCTGCAGGTTCCCCATCCCTGCTTGAGTCTACACCTATACCATCACACACTGCTTCTTAGGAACTGTCTATCACAGCAAAAAAGAGCAGCTGAGGGATTAGGGAAGACCCTAATTAGTCCCCTAGATCCATTTACCTTTTCAGGGATTCATTTGAATGAGGCTGGGATGAGTTTGTCAGAACCCTGGTTAGAGACTCAGTGAAGATTGCTGCAGATTACGGTCCTTTTCTATTGGATTAAGATCTCTCTGCAATTGGATAATTTTCTGGAGTTATTTTTTCCATATTCCCTTTCAGACATCTAGCCTAGTGTACCTTGTGCAAGCCACTTAAATCCTCTTCTCATCTGTAAAAAAAAAAAAAAAAAAAAAGGACTTGGCCTCCAGGATTCCTATAAACTGATTCTAGGTCTCAGTTAATGTTTTTATAAAAGAAATAAAAACAAGATGGTGACTTTTTCCTGAGGGTCTTATAGTTCTCTTGGTACTGCTGTGCCCATTGGATCCCATGGCCCTAGATTATGCTGGTGCTATTTGAGGGCTGACTATATGAGATATGAGCCTCCAGGGCCCACCAGCTGCCTCCCAGGAGTCCCCCTTCCCCAAAGAGGGTGTCTAGGGTGATTACTCTGATGCCAAGTATGGCCCAGATTCAGAGATAATTCTGAGAAAGCAGATGGAAGTGGGGAGAGGGAATAAACGTTTATATAGTTACTATATGCCAGGAACTGTACTAAGTGCTTTACAAATGTTATATCATTCCATCTCAGATGGAAGGTATCCCCCCTTCTCCTGATTGGGAAGATGATTATTTCTATGTTCCCAAGGGCACAAAGGAGATTCACTGTGGGAAGTATTAATCTATGATGGTACCCAAAATACCAAAGTTCCTTCAACATTCTCCTCTCCCTTTCAGCTGGGTTGGGCATGATTGATGTATTATAGCCTGGGGAAAGAGACAAAGTGTATAATAATGATTGAGAAAAGATGAAGACTATGTACTAGCCAACCACTTTCGAGGAGAGTGTCCCAACCTTAATTGCTCAAGAGTATCTGTTATTGTCCTTGTTTGGATTCTAGGGCAGAAAGGACTAATGAGGTCACCTTACCCATGATTCAGGTATGGGATTATCATTTACTTGTGATGGCTTCTGTCATTCCTTCCAGATAACTCCTCTGCCTTCACCTCCATAGCTGGTCTGCTTCTATTCTGCTTTTGTGAAGTATCTGCCAACGAACTTTCCCAGGACCCCTGACCTAGACCTTGACTGCAGCTGAGGAAGATTGTACAGAGCTTCTCAATTGGGCCTGGGACTTCCATGCTATGAGCTTACAGAGAGAACATGTTTCACCCTGATACCTGCCATCTGGTACCCCTTCTCCCAGGATGGAGGATTAAGGCGAGGAGTCAGCCTGGTGTAGGGCACAAGTTCTTGACCTTTTTTATGTCATGGACCCTTTGGGGAGTCTGGTGAAGCCTACAGAACTTTTCTCAGAATAATGGTTATAAGTGAATAAAATAAAATACATAAGATTATAAAGGAAACTAACTGTAATGAAATATCATTATCAAAATTTTTTAAAAGTTTGTAGACTCTTCAATTAAAAACCACTAATGTAGGAACAGCAAGGTGGCACAGTAGATAGAGCACCAGCCCTGGAGTCAGAAGAACCCGAGTTCAAATCTGGTCTCATACACTTACTAGCTGTGTGGTCTTGGGCAAGTCACTTAACCCCGATTGTCTCCCTCTGCCCAAAAAACTTCCAGTAGTGTCAGAAAGGGAATGGATTTGAAGCTAGATGACAGATTTAAATCCCAGGTTTTCAACTTCCTAGCTGCCTGATATTGAGCAAATCACTCAACTTCTCTGCGATTCACCTTGCACATCTGAAAAATGAGAAGGTAGAACTACTCTAAGTCCCTAAGGTGCAGCTTTTAATCTATTAAGTCTAAGATACTAGGGTACAGCAGGTTGAACAAATTCACTCAGCTTATCTCAAGCCATGCAGGCTCTAAGAGAGTAAGTGCTTTTCTTTTTATTTTAGTAGACACAAATTGTAGAGCCAAAGCATGAGAAACTTTTTTCAGGTCTATTGATTCCAATTTTACCTGTATTGGCTTTTTGTAGACCAAAGACATATATGTATTTTCAAAATTGATATGTCTTTACAATGAATATTATATCCAAGTTTCTTCTGAAAGGAGCCAACAGAATTCTTGTCCTCTTATAGGGAATGTGATCATGGAAACAGAACATTTATTTACCATCTTGGTTTGGAGCATCCAAAGAACTATCAATTTCACACTATATTTACTCTTCAAAATCATACTTTACTTTTTATTAATGTATCTCAGAGGAGAAAGAACTGAACTTGGAATTAAAAGACTGATCTTTGCCATTTACTGCCCATGGGACTCTACCCAAATCACTTAACTTCTTTGGATGTCGGTTTCCTCCTCTGTAAAACAAAGAAGTTGAATACTGTGATCTCTGCAATCCCTTCTATTTCTAAATCTATGCTCCTATGATTTCATGGTTACACTTTGGACAACTGGAGTTGCATGAATAAGTAAGTGAATGATATTTATTAAGCTCTTATTGTGTGCCAAGCACTGTCTATTTTATTGCTAAGAAGATTATTTTATTGTAAATTGTGATTTTATTGTAAAATTGTTAAAATTTTATTAGATTTTAAAAGTTTATTAAAAATTAAGTAGTTTACTAAAATATTAGGCTTGTTGGTCCTTTGTATCCTTGCTGTTCAGCATGGTGCCTGGTATTGAGCAGGAGTTTAATAAATACTTGCTGACTGAAATACAATTATTGTAGGATTAGCACATTACATAATAACTTTATTGCAACTTTACCATCTTAGCCAATGGTTGTTGCATGAGCACATTCACTTATTCTTGAGGATCAATCATGCAGCAAACAAAGCACAGGATAGAGCCAAACTGTCATAATCTAACAATCTAATGAGGCAATCAAGGGAAGCAACCCATTAATGAAGGGAGTGGATAAATAAAGCCCATGGGCAAAGGAGAGGTGAAATTATATTTCAAAACTAAGACCTGAGTTGTCTATCACTTTCTGTCTCCTATGGGTTCATGCTACTATGGGAAAGACCTTCTGGAAGAATGAATTTATAAAGACAGATCTCAATGGAAGTTGCCAAATGCTTCAATTCATGTCCATCTATCATTGCCCCTAACATCCTTCCAGCCGACTCAGTCCCTTGAAACTTTTCTATCCTCAATCCCAATTTACTTGCCCACTCTTGAAATCCCATTTCTTCTATGAAGTACTTGAAAGAGGGATTACAGTTCTCCCCAACACATGCTCATCCTAAGTCCCTCCATGCTAAGCTGCTCTCTATGGATAGACGTCATTTGATTGAACATGGCATAAAGTGGAGTGCAGAGAGGAACAGTTTTGGACTCCAAAAGACTTGGATCCAAGTCCTACCTTTGATATATATATATAACTGGACACGTTATACAATGTTTCATTGCCATAAGCAATTCCCTAAGACTATAACTTAAAAACAAGTTATTGATCTGCAGTTATGTGAGGCAAGGTTCACTTCCCTGATGAAATGGGAGATTGGAACCAAAACACATCCTCTGGATATCCAGAAAAGGAGGTGAGCCAGTCATATAGAAAGATCAAGGGATAATAGCTGGATCCATCCATCCATTACATCAGTAACAGCAAATTATTCAGAAATCTTGATCAAAATCTTTCCCCAATAAATCAGGTAAATCTCCCATGGAGGATTTATGAAAAGACCTGGATGTGACTGCCACATGATGAGCAAGAGTGGGTGGATTATGATCTGTTCTTTGCCTTGGCTCCCCCCCCCCCCACCTCTTCTTGCCTGGAATACACTCCCTCCTCCCCTTCGCATCTTAGGATCCTTAATTTCCTTCAAGGCTCATCTCCAGTACCATCCCCTTCATGAAGCCTTTCTGATGCCTCTAGCCCAATGGTTCCCAACATCTCTAAGGAATACACTGTGAAGCCCCAGAGTTATTTAATATATTACTCAAATATTCTTTTAGTTTTATTGAAATTCATTCGTTAAGTGCTTACAACAAATACAATGATAAATTTTGCCCCCTAAGTCTCTAAATCACTGTAGATACAAACCGATAATGCTTCCAACATGCACATGCTTATTGTCACAGAGAGAAAAAATATATATGTAACATAACTGGGCAATTATTTACTGCTTAAGGCACCATTAAAGAATTTTTAGCATGAACCTCTTGGACTATTGCTCTAAGGTTCTAGGACCACTAAGTGAGAGTCATTACCCTGACCAAAATACATAGTATCCATTTATCTGGATATCTTCTGCCATTCCCATCTCCCTCCCCACCCCCACCCCGAATATAAGTTGCTTGAGGGCAACAATTGTTATATTTTTTCTTATGAATACATTGACCTATATAGAGCTTGACACATAGTAGCTGTTTACTAAATATTTCTTGAATGAGCAAGTGGATTCTCTATCAGTGAAGCACCCACACAAAGATCATGTATCCATGAAAGAGATCACGTGTCTATCAAAGTATTGAGGTATACATCTGTATGTTCTTAGTATTTCTGGCCACATCATGATTGTCTGAGTTTGGTGAAGTCTACTTTGATTTTTAAATCAAAGTATTATACTTTGGTATGAGTAAAATAATTATTGAAAGAGAAAATCTGATAGATAGACCCACCCAAGGCAAAACTCAAAATAAGGAAACATAACAGTAAAACTAGGTAGCATGGATGTAGAATTTTAAAAGCTTCTGACTGTTTACATAACTTGTCTCCTTAAAAAATATCTTTACAAGGGGGAGTCAGAGTTATGTGCATTTCTTGAAATTTCAACAATAATTTTCTCTTCATAAGATCAGAGATTTAGAGCTGGGACCAATGAAGCCATCTAGCTCCATCTGGTCATTTTACAGATGAGGAGGAGATAGAGGTTTTGATATGCCAAGATCACACAACAAGCAAATGTCAGAGGCAAGGCTTGAACCCAAGCCTTCCTGATATATGATGCCAGCCCTCTAACCATTGTACCCTACTACCCACTTCATGGTGACTGAATGGCAGAGAGAGCTTATTTTTCCATTCAAGTTTTTCCACAAGATTATTCTTTCTTACTATAGATAAATTAGTCTTCCTTAGGCATAGCTGGTAATACCTAGGTGTGATGCTGACAGGATCTTACCTTGATGTTAATGGCCATCAAGTACTAAAGTACTAAATAGCAGGGTATAACCTCAGTTGCCCAGAACAGAGAACAAACGGCACAGAAAATAAATAAAATATGCGCCTGCTGTCCCAAGCACACATTGCCAGTAGGTCAGTGTGAGCATGTGTGGGTGTGTGCATGCATGTGCACATGTGCTTGTTCCTACAATATCAGCTCTTTGCCCCAGTCACCAAATGAGCTGCTGACAAGGAAGGAGAACATTCACTTGAGGGGACTCCAGGCTCACGAAGGCTTAGTCTACACTAACAAACTAGTTTGACTCTTTCTGGATTTGATTGACGGGGTGAGACAAGCAAAAAACAACTTTCCCAAAAGGCATTGTCCAAAAATCAATGGTTCAATTAACTTGAACTTTTCCCCTCTGCTGAATTGACTCAACAAATATGTGTAAATAGTTAAGCCAACCGGTGCACATACTTTAGGTTTGTTTTTCTCATTTTTTGGAAGCCTCCAAGATTGTGTATACGGTTACAGATCTCCAACTGGAAGGAACTTCCGGGTACATTTGATCCACCCTCATCATATTATAGATGAGAAAATTAAGGCACATTTAGGTTAAATTATTTACTCAAGTTCAATAATACCATGGATTTAGAACTCAGCAGGACCTCTGAGGTTATCGAGTCCAATCCCCTCATTTTACAGATGGGGAAACTGAGACCCAAAGAAGTCAAGTGACTTTCCAAAGATCACACATATTGTAAGTGTGTGATATCTTTTCCCCCTGACACTGACATTTCCTTGGATAGGTCCTCATCATCTCACGTCTTATGCTACTACAACAGCCTGCTGGCCAGTCTCCCTGTCTCAGGACTCTCCCATTCCTATCTATCCTGCACTCAGGTAGTAAAGTGATTTTCTTAAGTCTGGGTCTTACCCTGTCATTCCCCTATTAAATAAACTCTAGGGGATCCCTGTCACCTACAGAATCAAATATCAAAATCCTTTGTTTGTCATTAAAAGTCCTTCATAACCTGGTCCCCTCCTACCTTCCCAGTCTTCTTATAGCATTCACACCTCACCTCCAACACACACACACACACACACACACACACACACACACACACACACACACACACACACACACACCCTGGGATCCAGTGATTTCCAGTTTTCTTGTTGTTCCTTTATTACAGTACTCCTCCTGACTTCGTGCATCTTCACTGGCTGGTCCCCATACCTGGAATTCTCCTCTTCCTTGTTTCTGTCTCCTGTCTCCTCCTTTAAATTCTAGCTAAAATCTGACCTTTCACAAGAAGCCTTTCTCTATCTTCCTTCTGTTAATTCGCTCTAATTTATTATGTACATAGCTTGTTTGTACATAATTAGTTTTCACCTTCTCTCTCCCATTAAAATGTGAGCTCTTTGATAGGGCTAGTTTTTTTCCTGTCTTTCTTTAAATTCCTAGGGTTTAACAGAGTACTTGGCATATAGTAGGTGCTTAATAAATGCTTCTTTTCTAAATGTCAAAGTGAGGATTTGAACTAAGCTCTCTGACTCCAAAATTAGTGCTATTTTTTCTGAACTGACTCACGTAAACCCAGACTTTGAGATGTTGGTCCATTGGTTATATCTAAATAAAAAGCAAGTCAGAGAAGAGGAAGGTCTAGAGTTGTTTTTCTTTTGGTGGTGTGGGAAGGATTTTTAAGAAGGAAGGATTAGATTCAGGCCATAAAGAATAAATTAAACACAGTAGTATTTGCATTTGTGCCGTTTAGAAAAATGTTTCAAGAGTTCAAAGTTAGGGACACATATTCATATATATATAAAATCAGTTTGCATATACTTATTTCATTACCTTTCTACATATTCTATCCCACAGGTAAATTGTAATGCCCTAGAAATAAGGGTCTGCTTCATTTTTGTCGTTGTATCACTATCAGATCAAGCAGAGTCAAGAATCATTCATGAAGCACCTACTGTGTACCAGGAAGGGTTCTAAGCACTCTTTACAAAGGTAAAAATGTCTCTCAAGAAGCTTCCAGTCTAACTGGGGAAACAACATGTAAGCAGCTGTGTATCAGCTATATATGTATATGTGTGTGTGTGTGTGTGTGTGTGTGTGTGTGTGTGTATGTTGGATACAGTAGCAGTAATCTCAGAAGAAAGGCATTAGTATTAAGAGGGACCAGGAAGGTTTCTTACAGAAGGTGGGAGTTTGTGGTTGTTATTTGTCATTCATTTTTGAAGAGGACCATGACATCAGGAAGGTGATGCCATGACTTGCAAGTGAATTGGATTTAAGTGAGGAAAGGCTGTGCAAAGTCATCAGCCTCATTGTCTCCTCCAGAGCTGTCTGGGTCCAGTGGTGAGATATAGATACAGATCAGGATAATAGGAGTTTAAGTGGGATCTGAAGAGAAGGCAGGAAGCAGAAATGAGGAAGGAAAGCATCCCATACATGGAGGACAACCAGAGAAGATGCAGGAGTCAGGATACCAGGAATCACATTTGAGGAACATCAAGGAGATCAATGTCAGTGGATGGCCAACTATATGGAGAGTAGTAAAATGTAAAAAGAATGGAAAGGTAGGAAGGGAATAGATTATGAAAGACTTTAAAAATCAAATGGAGGATTTTATATTTAATCCTGGAGGTAGTAGGGAACCGCTGGAATTTACTGAGTAGGGGAATGACATGGTCAGAACTGTGTTTTAAGAAGGTCATTTTGGCAGCTTAGTAGAGGATGGATTAGAGAAGAGACTTGAGGCAGGGAGGCCAACCAGTGACTACTGCAATAGACCAGGTTCGAAGTGATGAGAGCTTAAATGAAGGTGGTGACAATGTCAGAGGAGCCATGTCGCATGAGTGTTTAGTTACTTGAATGCATTAGGCCTTTTGTATGACTAGGGGCTATCCAAAGCCTTTTGTCCTTTCTTTAAAAAGCAAGCATGTTTTGCACACCGAGTTAATTGCTTCTCCATAATTCAACATCAGATGGAGACTTGTGAGTATGTATGTTGAGATGCTTAGTTAGGTTTTGGGAGCAAAATTTCTCAAGCATTGGCCTGCTAAAAATGTTGTATTTTATCATCAGCTAATTATGTTAGCAGTTCAAAAGGAAGCATGGGGCAGGAAGCAGATGTGTCTAGGCAGGGCTGGTTAGGCTTAAGCATGACTTCTTTCCTGGTGCAGTAATTAGTCTCGCTCTTTACAAAGTGCAGAGGCAGCTCCAAGAATTCGATTCCACACAAGTCCTCAGTAACACCTCCAGCTTCCTTTTCCCTTCTCAGTTTAGAAGAGCACAGTAAGGTCATGGGCTTGGCCAGTCACAGAGGCTGTTTGAATGGTTTTTTCCTACTTCTCTTGAGACTGACAGGTATAAAACCCGGAATTTATATCCCAATGGCTTCAGTTTGGCTTGTGTAAAATACACTTATTGTGTATTGCCCTTTTAAAGGAAAGTTAATGCAAGAGTGAAAAGAATGAGATACCCAGACCTACTTGGCTTTTTTTTCTAGGTCAGGAGAGAGCCATTATGAGATATTTAAGCTGTGGAAAATTGAAGAGTCTCTCTTGGGCAGAATCTCTGCCCAATTCCCACCCCCATCCATCCCCAGATTATTCTCGGCATTTGCCTATGTGCTCTTTGTACAACCAGAGAAAAATCACACAGCAACCACTGTGATTACGTTGTGATCACATGTATGACTGCAAATAAAAAACTTTTATACTTATTGAAAATCTCTATTCATGTGTGAATTGATCTAATCATTCTGGAAAGCAATGTGGAACTATCTTAAGAAAGTGATTAAAATATCCATATTCCTTGACCCAGCATTCCCACTGGTAGGCATATAGCTATCAACTGGGAATGGCTAAACTAATTGTGACATGAATGTCATAGAGTATTATGGAACTATAAGAAACTCTAGAAATTAAGAAGACAGAGATTCATGGCTTCCCATGCATTACCTGATACATTAACTGATGCAAAGCGAAGTAAGCAGAATGAGACACAGAGTATACAATAATGTCAATGGAAAAAACAACATTCACATAATTGAAATAACCAAACATGGCCAAGAGAAGAGATTATGAAAATAGACTGCTATCCTTTCTTGGCAGAGATGGAGGACTATTTGACTAGTCTTGCTAAGTGACTTTTCTTTCCATTTTATTTTTTGTTGTCACCTGGTAATGTATTCTGTGCAAAGGTGTGCCAGAGTTAGCTCTAACCAGCTTCAATTGTGAGCATTTATACTCTGGAAATTGACCAAACTAGGGTTTGATTGATTGTTGATTGTTTTGACTTGGAACAGAGAAACTTTAAAGTGTGTTGTATTTCCCCTAGAGAGCCAATTTTTTAAACATTTACCAGCAAACTGAGCCTTTTACTTTACTAGACATAACCATCATCTGAGTCATTATTTCTTCTCCCATTTTTGAGAAGCCTCAAGATTTTGTATTGGTTCATAGATTTAGAGCTGGAAAGGAGCCTCAGAGGCCCCTCTCACTTTACAGATGAGTAAATTGAGGCCAGGAGAGTTGAAGCAGATCTCCTTAGCTGCCTCTAATGCTGGTGTCCTGTCCCTGAGGGGATCAGATCTTCTGATCCTTTTAGTATTGAACCATGCTTTGTTGAAAAACTTCTTATCCCAGGGAATTTGTTACTTGAGATACCAGAGAGTCGCTAGTATGTTCTCTCTGAATCTCTGGCTCTATTTTACATATAATGCCTAAAAGAGGGGTCGAAATTTTCTAGATCATATATTATTCTTGTAGCCTTTGGTGGTACATTGGATGGAGGCTGAGGACTGGAGTCAGGAAGATTGAATTCAAATCTAGCCTCAGATACTTCCTAGTTGTGTGATACTGGGCAAATCACTTAACTTCTGTTTGCCTCAGTTTCCTCAACAGTAAAACTGGGACTAATAAGAGAATCTACTGATCAGGGTTGTTGTGAGGACTAAATAAGAGAATATTTGTAAAGTACTTGGCATGTAATAAGTGCTATATAAATGTTAGCTCTCATTATTATCCTCTTTTGATCAGAACAGTCATAACTTTCTTGAAAATGGTGCCTCTGAATGTACATTAAAAAGAAGGCACACACCTAGGGGCAGCTAGGTGGTGCAGTGAATACAGCACAGTCCCTGGAGTCAGGAGGACCTGAGTTCAAATCCAACCTCTGACACTTGACACTTACTAGCTGTGTGACCTTGGGCAAGTCACTTAACCCCATTTACTTTGCCTTGCCCCTCCCCCCAAAAAGAAGGCACATACCAGCTGGATAATGTGTTGTCGAAAAGTCATTACTTGCATTAGAAATGAAGATTAGAAAAGATAGTGAGATTGGAAAAATTCAGGGAAAAGCTCTACCAAAAGTACTTCAATGTCATGAAAAGGACACTCTCCCAACAAAATTAGTAAGCAAATAAATAAGTACAAATCTTCTGGAGAAGTCCTCAGGAATAGGACACCAGTATTAGAGGCAGCTAAGGAGATCTGCTTCAACTCTCCTGGTCTCAATTTACTCATCTGTAAAGTGAGAGGGGCCTCTGAGGCTCCTTTCCAGCTCTAAATCTATGAACCAATGCAAAATCTTGAGGCTTCTCAAAACTGGGAGAAGAAATAATGACTCCGGAGATACCATTGTTCCAAGTACTGCCTGATACTACTTATACCTCTGATCCCAACCACTCCTCCCCTGCAATCCAGGCAGTGCCCAAAGGTTCCCACCCACTCCTTTCTCACTGCCTGAATTGCTTTCTTCAGTCTCATCTTCCATCCCAAACCCAACTCAGTCAGTACCATAGGATGGTATACTACCACGGCCTCTCTTGCCCAGCTGAAATCTCTTGGCTTAGATAGAATCAAGGTGAAGGTTCTTCTGGACCATTCTAGAAGCCACTAAACCAATTTTCAACTTTTCTATGAAAGTCAGATCCACAGCAGCAGCCAGGCAACATATGAAAGATCCCTCAAGCGGCTGTCAAGACTGTTTTTCCCCTGATCTACCCTTCAGTTTCTGTCATATCCTTTAGAGTTAATACCTGCAAAGGCAATACAACTTACCTTGAAACTCTGATAAATCTCAAGTGGGTATTTATTTATTTATTTTATTTTTTACAAATAATACGTACAATTTATTTACATACTTTAAAAAAAAGACCGTAGAAAATGGACATTGGTTTCATATTTAAAACATTCTTTTGTGTTCTCTTATTCAGAGATCAAATTCTAAATTAGACCACTCCTCTCCCCCCAATACTTTGGCTCTTAGGTCCAGCAGACATCAAAGGGAACATGGGAAGCATTTCTCCATGAATTATTGGTTTGCTTCCTGGGTCAGGGAAATTTACACTTTCTATGAAGAAAGGATCCATGTGCACCAAGTCTAGAACTTCAGGATATGGCATTTTCTTTTTCCCTTAATAAAGGGTCTGGTTCCCTATTATATCATCATCCCCAAGCCTGAAGAATTTTGGGTCTTGATGTTGATAGTTGGGGAACATGACAGAGTCTGAATCCTGAGAGTGTCCCAGGCCCAGGGCATGGCCTATCTCATGAACCAGGAAGATTCCCTCATCATAATATGACCATTCTTCATCACTGTCAAAGTGGATTGCTCCTTGGCAGTCAGGAACTGGGGCAAAAGCGTGAGCTAAGATGTTTCCTTCTCCATCAAAGGGGTAGGCATCTCCATGATCTCCAGCCAGGAAAGCAAACTCAGTGTCAGAATATTGTTTATACACTCATCAGAATTTCAAGGGTATCACACTCCTCCAAACTTCTGCTGTCTTCCACAAGACCTTTGCAACTGTCCTACAATTCATGCCCCTTGGGTAGTTGATGATCCATCCTGTAGGTTATGGGGTTATTTCTCATTTTGCTCTTCCCAAGAAAAAATGAGTAGTCAGCAATATCTCGGACCTCACATCGAGGCTGCCTTATATGAGCCTTTGTGGGCTCATCCAACCATCCAGTTTCTTCCAGCCTGAAGAAATGCTGCAAGAAGTGCTGTTGATCCTCCAGAGTCTGGTCCTGGGATTCTTCTTTGGTGAAGAATTGATGAAAGTAACTCTTAAGGAATTCCAAATCATCCAGGATAGTTTTGGGGATCAGTGGAAAGGACAAATAGCAAAGCAGGGAAAGGATGAAGATAAGAAGAGTAGACAGCACAATTAAAGTTCCTTCCAGCTGGACTGTAGGCTATGACCTCAAGTGAGTTTTTAGCAAAACTGAAGGGTAGGAGAAAAGCTGATGACCTTTGTTCTTAGTTCCTGTCATTTCATCAAGGATTCTTGTCCTTTCACATTCTCAAAAAACAGTCTAAACCAAACCAAAGAAATCCACAGACAGTTTTTCCTACCAAAAATCTTCTAAAAACAAATGATGACTATGTTACATTGATCATTCATAAATATGGAGAAGGAAGAAATCAGGCTAATGAGGTGTCCATATAAAAATCTGGCAAAGATAAAGATAAAAAAAGAAATAATTTACCCTAATGAAAAAGCCGCACAAAATATTGAATAAAATATTAGCTAATGGAATGATTAATGGAATAAATTAAAATTATTTGCCATCAGGTATTATATATCAGTGTTCAGGACTAAGAACTATCAAGCAATATCACATGTAAACAAACCTTAAAAACTATGATTATATCAATAGATAAAAAAGATCTACAAAAAGATTTTATAGGATATAAAATCCTATATTTATTCACAATTTTTAAAAATAAGGAAAACAATGATTAAATGATGCAAAAAAAGAGCTATAAAAGGTTTTATAGGATATAAAACTCTATATTTGTTCATAATTTAAACAAGGAAAATAATAATAAAATGATTTTTCCCTTGGGAAAAAAACCCTCTATCTATCTGAAATTAATAGCCAACATATAATGGAAAACATTTAGAAGCATTTCTACTAAAGACAGATACAAGGTGAACATGCCAATTTTTACTACTTTCATTTGAAACAATTTTGGAAATGTTAGCAATTGCAATAAAGTAAGAGAATTTATTAAATAGAATTGCATTGAAAATGAAAGGATCAGAACATTATTTATAGGTGACATTAAAACCCATCTAGAAAAATCTAACTTTTACCAACAAAAAACTAATTGAAATGAGTCTCACAAGATTACAAAATTCAAGATGAAACCCAAATATGAATTGAATTTTCATATACTAACAATAATAAATTGAGAAATGATCATACAAAAGAAATGCCATTTGAAACAACAAAAACCATTAGATATTTGGAGATAATATGCTTAGATATGTGTCCAATCTTTATAAGGACAAACATAAAACCATAAATATAGAATTAAATGTACCTACATTTGGCTGCACTCACCAACAATAGAGACAATTGGAGCAGAGGAACAAAAAACAAAAACTATAAAAAAGTTCATCATTTAGTATATGAATTTAGCAAAATCATGACAAACAGGTTTCAACTCATACCACACATGATAAACTATAATGAATTCTGAGCATAAAAATGAACTATAAAAAGGATGAAAAAATATTTATTTATTTCAATTTTGGATGAAAACCAAATGATATCTTAGGGACTCCTCTTAACAAGATATCACCCATCCACCCATCAAAATTATTCAAAATTCCTTCAAATGTATAACAATAGAAATAACCTTTTTTGAAATCATGTAGGGAAAAAAAGCATAACAGAAAGAACAAAGTACACTATGTGACTATGAACAAGGAAAAGTAAATGGGAATGAAAAGATAAGGAATTTTAGTAGGAACTCAGAGGGAGTGATTGGTAAGTTGTTATGGATACTTTGTGTGTCTAAATTCATCTACTTAGATGTAATCACTTGTAAAGAAATTTGAATTGGTTTTATTGATGTTAAATATTAAATTTATCCCAAGCAGTTTATAGGAAAAAAAGGCATGGGGACATGGAAAGACATTGGAAGCATAAGCAATCCTAAAGACAGTAAGTAGAAGAGCACTGATTTTGGAGTCGAAGGACTTGGATTTGACTTCTAATTCTGCTAGTTAAGTGTGTGACTGTCACCTATGTGACTTTGAACCTTTCTAGAATTCTTTTTCTCTCCTAGAAAATGAGGAGGTTAAATCATGATCTCTCAGGTTTTTTCTAGGTCTAAGTCCTAAAGTCCTATGATTTGTACCAGGAGTAGGCATGGAAAGGTCTAGCCCAAGCTGGGTATCTTGTTCTTCCTTGAGTCATTAAAAATATATGGTGGTGGATTTTTTGGTGTAGAAGTAATCAGGGGCCTTGGCTGGAATGCAATGCTAGTTCCAGGTCCTATGTGCTCATGATTTATATATTCACAATAGACCCAATAGTCTCCCTGAGTTTTGAAGGGAAAATGGAATAGGCTATTTCAGTCTTGTGGCATCTACTGGCCTGAGTGCCAAGCTTCAGAGGTGTTGATTTCACTGGAGATTTTTCTTCAGCATGGGAATAGCAACTAGACCCTTAGCTGTAGTTAATGTTTCATAGTGTCTAGGCCAGGGATGGAGAACCTGCGACCTCGAGGCCACATGTGGCCTTCTAGGTCCTTGGGTGCCACCTTTTAACTATGTCTAAGTTTTAGAGAACAAATCCTTGTATTAAAGGGATTTATTCTGTGAAGTTTAGATTCAGTCAAAGGGCCACACTTGAGGCTGCAAGGCTGCAGGTTCCCCACCCCATCTAGGCTCTGCCAGCTGAGAGCTGACTTTTCTTTTCCTCTTGTTATGATGGTCTATTGGAGCACCCACCTATCCAACTTTGGATATGAACAGGGGCACACACACAGCAGATCTCACCTGTCCTATTAAAAAAAAAATGTAATTTTTCTTTGTTGGTTTCTTTCCCGTGCTTATTCATCTCCTCTTTTGGTTACATGAACAGGTAATCGTTTACTCTTTGCAGTTCTGTTGATATCATCTGTTTTCTTATGTAAGCTACTAAAGGGTGGGGATCAAGTATGTTTGACTTGCTTTGTACAGCCCAGAGTACGCAACCAGGTGCATTAGTTAAATAAATATTAGTTGATGAAGATAATAGCAAAGATCCTAAAATCAGAACCGTGGGGAAGTTAGTGACAGATGTTCTCCGTCAAGATTGTTTGCCCAAAGGGCCTCCGCCATTCTTTCTTGACCAAATTGTCATCTGTGGACATGATCCAAGTGGATTCTTTTCTAAGTGATTAATTTCTGTCATTCTTGATGATAAATGGGGGTTCACTGAGGAAGTTATTTTATTTAGTAATCTCTTAGGTTCTGTATGGTACCTTCAGAAATGCCTTTTGACATCAGTTACAGTTTTTATGTGGAAAAAAATAATTAGTCAATGATAATCCACATTATCATTTGGAAAGAGTAGCCTGGGTAGGGGATGGTGAGAAATGTGGGGGAGGAAGCATGCTGAGCTTTGAACCTCCCCATCAAGCATTTCTTGACTAATTTCAGAAGTACAAAGTAAGTGACCTAGCAAAGGACCTGAAACATATCATTACTTGAGGCACCACTCCCCAGATGTGCCATGAGATAAAGAGGCATGTGGAAGAGCTTGCTATCAAATCCTCCATTATGGATGCATTGGGAATCTTGCCTTGAGAAGTGCATTGTTTTAAGACAACTGAATTTGTCTTCTTGCTCTGGCAGAATGTGGAGGAGGAGTTGCTCTAGATTTCATTTTTTCAATTCAACGCATGGTTTTAAGTATCTATGATATGCCATTGTATGCACTAACTCTAGGGATACAAAGACGGGAAAAATGACACATTCCCTTCCCTCATGGAGCTTATAAGCC
This sequence comes from Notamacropus eugenii, assembly GCF_028372415.1. Lineage (NCBI taxonomy): Eukaryota > Metazoa > Chordata > Mammalia > Diprotodontia > Macropodidae > Notamacropus > Notamacropus eugenii. The sequence goes on from NC_092873.1 coordinate 269,935,822, forward strand.
ATTTAGCAAACATTTATTAAGTGCTCAATGAGGGAAAGCCTTATGCTAGACACTAGGAGAGAACTAGAAACAATGACTGTAAGTTACAAACAGGCAAAATCAAGTTTGACATAAGTAAAATCTTCATTAACAATTAGAGTCGTCCATTCAGAAACAGGACTAGTTTTGGAGGTAGAAAGTTTCTCTTCTCTGGATGACTTCATTTGCTGAGCCTGTTGGAGAGAGAATTCTAGTTCAGGTATGGGTTGGGTTGGCTGTCTTCTGAAATGTCTTCAAACTGAGATTCTTTAACTCTGTGAAGGATAAATCATTGGTATAGGGTGGAAGATAATGGTGTATCTTCTCTCACTCTGTTACTTACCTACTCATTCTCACCCTAGATTGACAACCTTTCTGATGGTATGAGATAGTGAAGAACTTGGAAAGGACCATGGATCTCAATTCCCCATTTCCAAAGGGAAAACATTTTTGATCCATTTCAAATTAATCAACTACCCATAAGTTTTATGGTTTGCACAACATAGGCCTAGTATAGAACTCAATACTACAGGATACAAAAGACCCACAAGACATGAGCATAACCCATAAATTATGCTACGCCCTTCTGTTGATGAAATGTTGCATATTGCTTTTGTAGATCTTTTTTACTCATTTTAAACTTAAACACAAAATGAGAAAATAAAAAAAAATTTCCATGTATACAACAGAGCATGAGAAGATTCAATATTTTCAACGTTCCCTTCATGAAACATTGTATATTTTTTTAAATGATATTGACTATGAGTAGGAAGTAGTCAGAATAGGCAACCTGCTATAGTAGACAGAAGACTACATGTGAAATCCGAAGATCTAAGTTAAAACTATAGCTTTGCCATCTCCTACCAGTGTGATCTTGATAGATCACTCTATCTCTCCAGTTCACTCAATATTCTTCACCTCTGAAGACCAGATGACCTGTCTTGATCCTCCACAATGCTATGAAGCCAAAGAAGCTCAGGGCTCAAGGAAACCTTAGTGATCACCTTATCTAGCCTGAATAGGGAGTCCTTCATTGACATCTCTGAAAAGTGGTCATTCACTGACTTTTTGCATCAGGGGACCTAGGATCCTATCCTGCCACTTGTGTGACCTTAGGCAAGTCACTTAACCTCTCTGGGACTCAGTTTCCTTATCTGTAAAATGAGGGGGTCAACTAGATAGCCACTGAGGTTCTCTCCCACTCTAGATCTATAGTTCTATGATCCTTCAATTGTGAGGAGCAAGAACCATTTACCTCCCAAGGTAGTCTGTTCCATCTTTTGGTAGCTCTAATTATTTCAAAGTTTTTTCTTTTCATTTAGCTTAAATATCTCCCTTTACAGCTCCTATTTATTATTCCTAGATATGTCTCTGGGGCCAATCACAACAAATCACAGAATAAGACTGATCCTTCTTTCATGTACTTGGAGACAATTATCTTTTCTCTTCTAAGTCTTCCCATCTTCAGTTCCATCATTCTATGGCAAGGTCTCTAGTCCCCTTACCAACCTGCTTTACCCTTGTTTGAATGTCTGAGTTGGTTAATTGGAAAAGGAAAAGGGTTAAGTATGATGAAAAAGAAGAGGTAACATATGGACAGACTAAATGTGTCGCTAGTATTCATGAGATGAGAAAAGACCTAGAGGAAGGTTTCAGTGCTTTGGGTAGACTGGCTGTGTCTGATTCATGGGAGGACCTAGAGAAGAGTCACACAGACACAAAGGCGAGGATGCCCTGCTGGCTGCACCTTTGAAAGTTGTGCCCACATCACTGAGATCATGACACCACTAAAGTATCAAAGTAAACATATCGCATACATTTATAGGAAAATTTCTTAATATATAAACCTTAATTAAAGTCATACATCCGCATGTATTTCTATTGAAAAGACATGTATGATGGAATGTTGATATATTAGAAATCAAAATTCTAAATAAATCCTAAGTGTAAAATTGTAAATTCTTGCAACTTCAAATCATTCAAGTAATATCAAAGATTCACCAAATTTAATGAGTGTTCTTTACAACTGATACCACAAAGTGATCAAAGATGAAGCCATCTGCAAAGTGGGTTGTTTTTCCATTGGAGCAGAAATAGCACCGAAAACCTAGATGAAACTTCAGAGACAATTTAGGCCAATGCTTGTTCTCCAAGAATCCTTTCTACAACACCCTCAGCATGTAGTTGTGCTCCTTATTTTTTTAGAAAAAATCTAAATATAAACACTACACCTCCAAAAGAGCATTTCCATACTCAGAGCAGAACACACAAAAATGCATTGTGTAGGAAACAGTGAACCTTTGTTTCATGCTGCTTACTTAAAAAAAAAAAAGCATAATACATTCTACAGGTTTCTTGCAAACTTATCCTGCTTGTCTATGCTTGCTCCTGAATTTCCTTCTATTCTTGTCTGTATATTTAGAGAAATTTTAGAATGACCCTCTTTGAGGAGAGCAACACTATTGCTAACTGCCCTCTACTGAAAACTCAGAGAAAGAAACATAATTAAGCAAAATGAATCCACAAAGCAGTCATCTCCAAAAAAAAAGCGTGTCTCTTTCTGGACCTTGTCTCTATCATCTGTCAAGGGGTGAGTGGTGTGCTTTATCATAGATCCTCTGGAGACATGGTTGGTCTCAACCATCGATCAGGACGCTGAAACCTTTCAGAACTGTTTTTCTTTACTGAGTTGTTGTCCTTGTACAAACTATTCTAATACTTCTACTCACTTCATTCTGTATCAGTACATACACATTCTACCCAGTATACTATGAAATCACCTCTTTTGTCACTTATGACACAAAAATATTTCATTGACAATATTTTTTTAGCTATTTCTCAGTACTCTTTAACTTGAAGATCTCTTACTACATCTAGATGTAACAATGACACATTTGGACATTTCAGTCATTAGCAATTTTTCCTTACCATTTGGACTAAGAGGTATTTTCAGTTTTTCCATCATGTGTAACTCTCCTAGACCTCATTTGAGGTTTTCTTGGCAGAGTTCCTAGAGTGGTTTGCCATTTTCTTCTCCATTCATTTTATATACATAGAAACTGAGGCAAAGAGGGTCACACAGCCAGGTTACTTGGTTGATGCTAATTAAGCATGCAGACTATTAAAAAAAGCCTCATGCTTTTTTTCTTTTAAAATTTTATGTTTTCTAATTCTGAAGTTAGACACTAAAAAAGAGCATTTCTATATAAAAAGTAAAATGTATAAATAAAATTGTATAGGAATCTATGAATATTTCTTATCACTTGCTTTTTAAAAAGTAGATAATAATTTCTGTGGATTACTTTAAAAACTGTACTGCTTGTCTGTGTTTCTGTCCCTTTGTGTGTATTTTTAAAAATGTTTCAATTATCCTCATTTCATCGCTATTACTGAGGCTGAAGGGGGAGATAATAAATATTTAAGTACCTACTATGTGACAGGGGCTGGGCTATTATTATCTCAATTGATCCTCATAACAACCCTGGCACATAAGTGCTATGATCCCTATTTTACAGTAGAGGAAACTGAGGCAGGCAGATATTAAATGCCTTTCACAGGATCACATGGCTACTTCCCTCAATTTAAAAACCAAAAGAAAGAAAAAACATGATAAACGTTATTTGGCAAAGCAAATCCACACAGTAGCTATGTCTAAAAATGTCTTTCTCTTTCTGTACCCTAAGGCTATCAACTTTTCCAAGGGAAGAGTATCATGCTTCATTGCAGACTTGCTGCAGATATGATTGGTCATGGCATTGATCAGAATTCTCAAGTCTTTAAAAATTCTTTTCTTTATAATGTGTTCTTTTATATATGGTTCTGGTTCCTTGACTCTGCATTAGTTTCATAATTCCTAAGATTCTCTAAGATTATCTGTTTCATAATTTCTTATGGTCCATTAATATTCCGTTATATCCATAAAACTCAATTTGTTTAGCCATTTTTCAATTGATTGGCACCCTTCCTTCCGTTGCTATTACTTTGACTCTCCCTTTCTTTTCTACTCTTCAAAAGTTCAGAACAATACCAATCAACCTCCAGATCCTATTTTTCTTATTTTTGTAGACATTAAGATTCTGAAAGGACACTTATTTTTTCTCACACTTGTAGAATGTTAGTTCTACATCATCATATAGGCCCTTCCTATTGTTCCAATAAATTTGCCTTTCTAGGTTTCTGTTAACTCTTGTGTTTACATTTCAAAATTCCTATTCAGCTCTGGTCTTTTAATCAGAGGAACTTAAAATTCCTTTATTCTTCTAAAGATCCACTTTCCCCCTTTAGAATTACAGGGTGATGCTAGTTTTGTGGGGTAACTGACTCTAATTTTTAAGCCAACATGCTTTGTCTTTTGGAATATTGTATTTCCCTTTGTTTATTAGCTTCCAAGTTTGAGGTAATTCTGACTGTGTTCCCTCAGTGCCTGATCTGTGTTTTTATGGATGTTTGCAATGTTTGGTCTTTGATATAGTTCTAGATTTTGGTTATGACATTCCTGGGACTTTTCTTTTGGGGATTTCTTTAAGGAGGTGATCAGTGGATTTTTTTCTAGCTTTATTTTGCGCTTTGTTTCTAATAAATCTGGGTAGTATTCATTTCTGTTTTCTTCAAATGAGAGGAATTAGAAAAGGGATTCTAAAAGCTTCTTCTTAGCTCCAAACTCTATAATCCTTTCAGTCTTAATTTTTACCAGATTCTTTCAGTTCTGTTAACTTCTTACCTATTTCAGGCATATCTCCTGAGAGGGGAGAAATACACCCCTGATTTTGATCTTGTGTAAGAATTGTTAATTTACTTTTTCAAACTACTAAATTTGTCTGCTTGCTAGGGATTCCTGTTTATAATCCTCCGTGTTATTTAAAACTCTATCAGTACTCTCTGTCAGGGAGTCCCAGAGTTGTGAACTATCTAATTTTTCTTTTCCTTTATTGGAATTTGCAGATCAGGCTCAGGAATGCGGGGGGGGGGGGGGGGGGTCTTGCTTTAGAGGTTTTTCTAGGGTCACTGGAATTCAGAGCAATTTCCCTATCAGGATTCAGGTTGCATAGCGTGGGGGAGTTGTTGCATAACCATCTTCCCTTAAATGGAGAGGGCTGAGCTATGGGTGACTCAGCTGGTCAGAGTCCATTGGCAGAATGCTCTGAGCTCACACATGGCTCCTGTTTCATCTTTCGCTTTGCAATGGAAATCAGGGGCTGCTGCTTTTGAACTAGCCATCTAATTCTAATTACCAGCACTCCCAGTTCAGGCTGTTGTAATAACTGCATTGTCTTTTAATTATAGCAGTTACAGGAGAACTTTTGCTCAAAGTTGCTTTCCCACAAACAATGATGGATTTAATGCTTTCATTTAAACATTTATTAAGTACCTGCTACCTTTCTAGCCTTATTTGTTAGTCAACAAATATTAAGTGCTTGCTATGTGCCATGTACTATGCTAAACCAGGGGTACAAGTCAAGGCAAAAAGCATGGTCTCTGCCCTCAAAGAGCTCAAATTCTAGTAAAACATACAATATGTAAAAAACTGGGTATAGACAACATATGTAGGCTAGATAGAATTAGGAGTGGGGGTGAGGGGTACCTGGAAACACCTGGACAATAAGTTTGGAAGTGGGGAGAGGTGAGGAGGGGGAGTTATTATGCATTCATTCAATCTATGATCTACCCAGAGGAGGCTTTTTGCCTCTCATTTCACCTTAGCACAGGTTACTCCCAATGCCTGGCATATTCGCCCTCCTTACTTCTATCTCTTAGAAGTGCTAGTTTTCTTCAAAACTGGGTTCACATGAGGCCCTTCTCATCCCTAGTGCCTCCATCCTAAATTGCTTCATTTTTATTTTGTATATGCTTATTTTTATTCATGAGATCATAAATATAAAGCAGGAAAGACCTTAGAGGTCATTGAGGTCAAACTTTTCATTTTACACAGGAAAAACACTATTATCAAAGAAAGGTTAATTGATTTGAGTTAGAAACAGCTAGGTGACTACCTGTATTTGGAGTCAGAAAGACCTGAGTTCAAATGCAGCTTCAGGCACTTACTAGCTGTGCGACCCTAAGAAACCCCTTAAATGTCTGTTTCAGTTTCCTCAAATGTAGAATTGGGATAATAGCAGTACCTTCCTTGTAGGGCTGTTTTTAGTCTTCTGACTTCTGGTACTATCCATGTCCAATACTATCCTAACACAAATGGTTGTTCTTGTTTCTTCCATTTCTGAAGAGAGCCAATGACATCATGATATTGGTGTAAAATAGTGCATGATGGGTAATGTCTTGACTTGTGAGTGGATGGAATTTGTGAGGCAGAATTGCACAAAGTCATCAGCCAGAAATCATCCAAGTCCAGTGGCAAGACCAAAGTAAAGATGACCGGTGATGGCCTGGGATGCAGGGTATGGCCATGGCATCTTCCTGGCTCCAATGTTCCACTTTCATGCTTCAGCCACTTTCATGGCCATTGGAACAAATTGTTCTCATCCTCTCATTGCACTGGGGGAAAGTCTTAACATACTTGAGTCAGACATCCCTCTCATCATCAGTGGGTTTGAGGCCTGCCAGTTGCCCTCAACCTGGTTTAGCCCATGTGCAGAGATGTGGACGTTGTGGATAATACAACTTCTTGGAGCTACTGGTGAGACTTAGGTGAAGGTAGACACCAAAGGTGAATGAGCAGCCCTGAAAAGGGCTCAGTAAGCCTTCACAACAGAGATGCTAGTGTTCTCTGATCATCCCTTATGCCCCCAATACATTGTAGGATCTCAGTAAATTCTTGTTTATTGATTGATTGATGCTATATACAGTATCATCCACTGAAGTCATATATATTGCTTAAAATTGGATCAATTTCTACCCTGAGTCCTAAACCATTAAATTATCCTTTTCCTTCATAGTAGGGGTTCCTAATGTGGGGTTCATGAATTTTAAAAAATTGCTAACTATTTCAATGTATCTGGTTTCCTATGTAATCTAGGTATTTTATTCTATGAATTAAAAAATATCATTTTGAGAAGGAAACCATAGGCTTCATCAAAGGGTCCAAGACCCAACAAGGTTAAGAACCTCTGCTTTATGATGATTTACAGATCAGATTCTGATTGACAGCTTTGTCAGTAGAGCTCAGATTCTCCCAAACCTGATGAGATTATAGGACTGACGAGGTATAGTGACTTCCTACAGTGCAAGTCTGACCATGATATCTCTTTACTCGATAAACTCCAGAGGATCCATATCACTTCCAAGATCAAACACAAAATCCTCTGTTTGCTTTTCAAAGCTCTTTATCAACTGCCCCCCTCATCTTTCCAGTCTTTTTACATGTTATACCCTCCATGTACTCCTCTCTGGCTGTCTTCCATGCCTGGAATGCTCCCCTTCCTCATTGCCTCCTGGCTTCTTTCAAGTTCCAGCTAAAAACCTACCTCCTACAAAAGCGTTTCCCAATTACCTTTAATTCTAGCATAGTAGAATTTCTCTGATGTACTTAGTTGTTTGCCTGGTATCTCCCCCATTAGACTAAAAACTCTGACAGCAGGGACTGTCTTTTGTTTTTCATTGTATCTTCAGTGCTTTGCATGGTGCCTCACACATTTGTCACTATTGTTGTTCAGTTGTGTCCGACTCTTCGTGACTCCATTTGGGGTTTTCTTGGCAAACATACTGGAGTGGTTTGCCGTTTCCTTCTCCAGCTTATTATACAGATGATGAAATGGAGGCAAACATGGTCAAGTGACTCACCCAGGGTCTCACAGCTAGCAAGTGCTTGAGCCTAGATTTGAATTCAAGAAGAGGAGTCTTTTTGACTCCACACCTGGCACTGTATCCACTGTGCTACCTACCTGCCCCTATCTAGCACATAGTAGGTGCTTAATAAATGTTTATTGCCTACTGTCTGAGGGCCAGAGAGGGTCACTCTTAGGTGGGGTACAAGAAGAATACATTTTGAGCCATAGCAATTCTTGAAGTCCATCTACTATGTTATAGGGTGATTGCAATCTGTATTAGTGAAGGGTGTGGGGCATTAGACTAATAAAGTTATGAACCCTTGAAGTTTCAAAGTTTGTGCAGTGCATAGTGGTAGGTGCTAGGAGAGATGGAGGATAAAAAGATGAGGATGAATGAAGTGAGCAGAACCAGAAGAACATTGTGCACAGTAACAGCGGCATTGTGTGATGACCAACTTTGACAGACTTATCTTTTCTCAGCAATACAATGATCTAAGATAATTCCAAAAGACTCAAGATGGAATATGCTATCCACATCCAGAGAAAGAGCTATGGAGTCTAAATGCAGATCAGAGCATGCTACTTTTTCTTTTTTTTTTTTATTTTTTGTTTCTTCTTTCTTGTGGTTTTCCCCTTTGGTTCCAATTCTTCTTTACAACATGACTAATGTGTTTAATATGATTGTACATGTATAACCTATATCAGATTGTGTGCCATCTTGGAGAGTGGGGAGCAGAGAAAGGAAGAGAGAAGACAAGATGAATCAAATTCATTCCTACCCTTCAAGAACTCAGAGCATAAGAAAAGGCATATGTATGAGTAAATATAATTCACATTTGAATATAAGCACACAAAAGCAGGAACCAGTTGCAATACATTACAAACAAGGAATTAAGCAGAAGTGGTATGATGGATGTCATTACATAAACAACTGGTTCGAAAAAGAAGATAAATCAGTCACTTTGAGAGGGTGAGGAACAACCTATTGCTCGTCTTCTGGAAATTAGAGGAGAATTAGAGGAAAGCTGCCAGGAAAATGTGTGGACTCTGTGGAAAATCTATGGCAAGACATGGACAAGAGTCACGTAGGATAGGCAGAAATGGATGGGCTTCAGTCTGAATCACTGAAGGGAAGGTCCACATCAATGAAATCACAGATCTGTTGGAGAGCTAGCAGACACACAAAAACTATACAAAGTGCTATAATAGCAGAGAATCAAGCAATCAGCCAGCATTTTATGAAGTACCAACTATGTGCCAGGCTCTGTACTAGACTCAGGTTTATCAAACATGATAAATGAAATAATCCCTACTCATAAGGAGCCTAGATAGTAATTCAACTACTTTGTATTTATTCGCTTTATATGTATTCTGCATATATGTACATAGATATATACATGTACATATAAATCTATACTTATACATATATAAGTAGAAGCACAAATAAAAAGCTAGGTGGTGCAGTAGATAGAGAACCTGCCCTGGAGTCAGGAGGGTCTGAGTCCAAATCTGACCTCAGACATTTACTAGTTGAGTGACTCTGAGCAAGTCACTTAAAATCCCATTTGCCTCAGTTTCCTCATCTGTCAAACGAGCTGAAGAAGGAAATGGCAAACCACTTCAGTATCTTTGACAAGAAAACCCCAAATGGGGTCACAAAGAGTGGGACATGAATGATCAACTAAACAATTACATAAGCACACACATACACACACACACACACACACACATATACACAGGCACACACTCCCCCATTACATATAAAGTGAATGCATACAAAGTAGTTAAATTCCAGGTATTTGTAGAAGGAGGCCACAAGTGATTGGGAGAGGATGAGGAGTAACTTCATGCAGGTGAAGGCATGGGGCTGGATTTTGAAGGGTAGGATATCAAAGAAGCAGAAATTCTAGGTGGGAGGAAAATCATGAACAGGGTTTGTTTGCCAACATTTATATAGCATCTACTATGTGCCAGGCACTGTGCTAAGCACTTTTCAAATATTATCTCATTTGATCCTTACAACCACCCTGGAAGGCAGGTGCTCTTCTTATTCGCATTTTGGAAAGGAAAAAACTAAGACAAATAGAATTTAAGTGACTTCTTCAGGATCTGAGTTAGCATTTGAACTCAGCTCTGCCTCCAGGTCCACTCTATTAACTGTGTCACCAAGTTGCCTCTAATGCAGCTGCTTAGCTACAACACAGAGCCATGAGGACAGTGATATGAGTCCAGATTTAAAAGGTACCTTGAAGCCTGAATATGTAAAATCATGAATGCTAGGCTAAGATGTTTGGAACACTGAGGAGCCATTGAAGGATTTTATTTGCAGGGATAAAAAAGATCATCCCTATAGCCCTCCAGTAATAGAAGTAGGGGCTCATTGAATTGAATTGGGAGTTATGGCTAGTCTGAAGTCCTTGTGGTCAGAAGAAGTTTTCCTTTATTTAGACTATCTTCTTTCCACTGTTTATAAATTGGTGTGATTTTGCTATGGCAGATATTTCTTGTGATTTTTTTTAAATCTCTATGTTCGGAGGTAAATTGATATTTCCCAAACACTGATGATCTAAAGTCAAATAGTTTTGTTTTACTCAGTGTCTAGATATTCAGTTTATAGGCTCTAAATGAGTCTTCCCCAGAGTGATGTTTACTCCTAGAAGATGAACTAGTCAGTGAAGACCCCACAAAAGTAAACCAATTATAATTTCCTTCCAATTCTAAATCCTATAGTCTTATATTTGGAATTCCCCCCTCACACACACACTCCCATGTTAGTCAGTATTATTTGGGACTTTTGTACTTGTATAAACTGATGTGTCTGTGATTCCCGCTTAAAATGGGGTTGCTCAGAGGAAATGTGTCTGTTTCCTATTTTGACAGATCTGGGAGCTAATGGGGAGGACATGCCCATCGATAGAAAGTAGAGACCAGTGAGACTGACTTAAATTCCTGGCAAAATTCCAGAATAGATCATTAAAATGGAGCAGTGTACAGCTAGAAAAACAGATGTGGAGACCCCAAAGTGCTAGTGTGGCTTTATAAAGAAAGAGAAGATCACGGATGCATTAATCATTTCTACGCAGATGATTCTCAGGTCTATTTATCCACTTTTCACCTTTCTTTAGATTTCCAGTCTTGCATTTCTAACTACTTATTGGATGTCTTGAATGGATGTCCCAGTTAAACTCAATATGTTCAGAATAGAACTTAGAATCTTTCCATCCAAGCCTTCTTCTGAACTTTTTTAAATCATTGTTTGACAGATGGTATATTATAATGCTCCTAAGCGCCCACACTTGCAATCTTGGTGTCAATCTCAACTCTTCACTTGGATTCTCTCCATAAATCCAATCTGTTGACAAGTCTTACTATTCCTACTATCACAACGTCTCTCCTATATATCCTTTTCACTGAATCCCCATAGCCACCATCCTGGTGAAGGCCATTATCAACTCTCCCCTGGACTATGGCAATAGCCTTCTGATGGGTCTCCCTGTCTCACTTACCTACTTAGTGAGCAAAATGATCTTCCTAAAACATAGATTGGACCAGGTCACCTCCCTACTCAATAAACTCCAGTGGTTCCCTATTACCTCTAAGATCAAATATAAATTCTCTATTTGGTTTTTAAAGTGGTTTATAACATTGCTCCTACCTACAAAATCCTTCATCCTTCATTCCTTTATTTGTTCATTCATTCTTTAGGTGCCTCGTACATTCCCATCGCTGTACTAGGTGAGGAATAATGACATAGTAGACATGATCCCATCTTTTTGTAGCTTTCAACAGAAACAATTCGAAGGCAACCTTCAAACAAGGGCCAGATGGCATCTTACAGTCTAGAGTGCTTTGGAGACAGACAGATTGTGGCCGTAGAGCTCGTGGGTCCTCCATTTCAGTAGGATTTCATTACTTGGACTGGGCAAGTCACTTTTCTCCCCTGGAACTCTCAGTCTCCTCATCTATAAAATAAAGGGGTTGAATTTGATAACTTCTAAGCCTCCTTTCAGTCCTAAATCTATGGTTTCTGTGTCATATTTCTTTTCTCTCTCATCAAGAGATGAGGACCATGAACTTCCTTGCCATGATTCTTTTTTTTTTTTTTTTTTTTGCTAACATATTGAGCCTGACAGACCTAAATGAACTAAGTCTGGCTGCCAGCGAGCTAAGAATCATACCTCTCTTGGTCCTATTAACTACCCCATGAGGCAGGCAAAGCTGAGGCTCAGACAGTTGAAGTGAGCTGCCTATGGATACACAAATAAGTGTCAGAGGCCAGATGTAATCTCAGGTCTTCTGGACTATTATTTCAATATGCTGGCCACTCTGTAGAACTCCCCAAGCAAAACAAACTGCAGTAAGTCACTCAGTCAATAAATCCTTCTGTGCCTAGTATGTGACAGGCACTACGCTAAGTACCAGGTACACTAAGAAAGGCAAAGGGTTTCTCTACCATCAAGGGAACTCACATTCTAGCAGGAGAGAAAGCATGCAAACAACTGCGTGCATTCATCCTTTGTTGCTGAAGAAGACCATGCCATCAGAGAAATAATGACATGACTTGCACTTGACTTTGTTTTGAGTGAGGGAGGGCTGTGCAGGTCACCAGCCTCACTTCTCCTCCAGAGCCATCTGAATCCAGTGACTAGATATTCATCAGGATGACTAGAGATGACCCAGGATGAGGCAATTGGGGTTAAGTGACTTGCCCAAGGTCACACAACTAGTGAGTGTCAAGTGTCTGAGGTGAGTCCTCCTGACTCCTGCACTGGTGCTTTGCACCACCTAGCTGCCCATGCAAACAACTATAGTTACAGGGTAAATTGGAGATAATCAACATAAGGGAGACATAAACATTAAGGGGGAATCACCTCCTCTAGGAGGTGAGTTTTTAGCTGGGACTTGAAGTCAGAGAAGCCAGGAGACAGAGAAAAGGAAAAGAACCCAGGCAGGGAAAAGTCAGCAAAAATGTCCAGAGTTTTGAGATCAACTGTCTTGGTTTTTTCCCCTCCACATTTATTTATTTTATTTTTAATTTATGGAATAAAGCATGCATTTCCATAACAGAGTATAATAAAAAAGATGGTTGCACATGAAACTGAAAGTCATATTCAACTTGCTATTCCTTTTAAATATATAATAAAGTAACTATGGACATTTCTTTTTTTCCCCCTTTTTCTTCTCCCCTCCCCCCAGCACTGGAGATAGCTACCATTAGACATAAATAGGTGTATATATATATATATATATATATATATATATATATATATATATGTATACACATATATGTATACATATATGTGTGTGTATATGTATGTACATGTGTATATGTGTATATATAATTATTTTATATAAACTTCTATTTATTAGTTCTTTCTCTGGATGCAGATAGCATCTTTCTTCATATGTCCTTTATAGTTAATTTGGATATTGATAATTTAATAGAGATGGAATGTCTTCTGTGAGGAACAGTCAAGAGTCCAGTGTCACTGGTCACAGAGTACTAGGGGGACTGGGAAGGGGGAGGGAAAGGTATAAGAAGACTGGAAAAGTGAGGTGGGGCAGGTTATGAAGGCCTTTGAGCACCAGGGAATTTTATATATGATCCAATAGGGAGCCGCTGAATTTTATTGATTTGGGGGAAGAAGAGGAGGAGAATGATATAGTCAAACCTGTGTTTTGGTATGACTAGTTTCTAAAAGTGCCATTTTCACAATGCAGCTCAGATCCAGGTCAGAAGTGATTGATTGTTCAGTGACATCTCATCATCTGCCCTGCAGCTGACAACCTTTCTCTTCACCTAAAACATCATCCTGCAGAGCAGATGGTTAGAGACTTCAGAGACCCTCTTCCCCGTGACATTCTATTCAGGGTAGTTGCTGTTGTTTCCCAAGGCTCTGATAGAAATTCTTTTGTTTTCAGTTTTGACCTGCAAATAAATGTTCTTCTGTTAGATTTTGTGAAGCATACACTTTTAAGAGGAGCTGATGACCAGTGTAGAGAATGGTATCAACTAAGATGTTCTCTAATTTTCTGGTTGGGAGCAATGAGAAAGAGAATTGTAAAATCCCCCAAACTGTATCAAGTCCTTCGTGTTAAGTGAGAGTTTTTGACACCAGAAAGGCTGTCAAGGAAGCAACAAACACCATGTGCCAGATAAGTCCTGAGGGTACAAATATAAGCAAAAAAATAGTCTGCCCTCCAGAAACTTACATATTCTAAGAGAGGATAACACATAAAAGGAAGAAAGGGAGAAAATACCTGTGTGGAGGCATGATGGCAAAGCCAGGGAAGTCAGAAACATAGGCAGGAGGGGAATGAAGCCTGGTCAACTTGGACCTGATCCCACAATGAAGATCCTGGAACGAACCCAACAAATCCCATGCACTGGAATGATATCTGACCATAGGTCTAGAACAAATCTCCTTATTTTACAGATGAAGAAACTGAGCCATGAGAAGTAGAGTGACTCCAAGAATTTAACCTAAGAACCCCAAATCCATATTCTGCATGCTCTTCATTGTATCACATTGCCTCCCAGATACCAAGAGGGCTTCCAAAACTTGAAGAAAAGAAAAGGGAAAGAAACATACAAACAGAGAAAAGGAGGAAAAGGGATAAGTGAAACATTTTACATAGAGTGGCTTTGGAAACCTTTTAAAAGTACTGGTAATTATGTCGCAGGGACATTTGTTGATAAATAGTAACACTATTTACAAGTGAATGCTTATTCTAAATCTGGCAGGTATATGTAATCTCTTCAAATCCTTTCCAAGTAATGAAATTTAGCAATGAAAAATTCCTAAATACACATGTGGTTTTTCTTAAAAGGTCCACCCCAAACCACCTAGATCCTTTTTCCCCAGAAACAGTAACAAATAATCAATGTGCTTGGGACAGTATGTGATTTCTTGGGCGTAGCTTGATCTGGGAGAGTGGCTGCTGCAGTGATTGAGAATGGGCAGAGAGAATGTTGGGAGGAAAAGAAAACAGACTGCAACTGTTTCCAGCTCTTGAGACCATCAACAGGGAACCTTCTACCTCCTTACTCCCAACCTTGTATCAGCTGTCATTGAAACTAATTCCCTTTCCTTTTTTCTTTCTTCCTTTATAAAAATAAGAACAAGATACTTATGCAGTGCCTTAATCTGTCTCATTTTTCTTATTTTTCAATGAATAAAAAATTATTTTTCTCTCCCATGATTAAAAGAAAAAAATCCTTGTAACAAACATGTATAACTAACTGAAACAGATCCTCTCGTTGGTTGGGTCCAAAAAAATCTATGTCTGATTTTGTGCCCTGAGTCCATCTTCTTTCAGAGAGTGGAAAATGTACTTCATCATTGGTCCTTTGGAATCATGAATGGACATCTCAATGATAAGAGTTCTTAGGACTTTCAAAGGTGTTTGTTTTCACAGCCTTATTATCAAATAGAGGAGTTTATAAAGAGACTGTTTCTGAAATTTTTGATTCCAAGGCTCCAAATTAATTATGCTATTGTTGGCACTGGTTTCTCCCAATTGATAAGTAACAGAAAAGTTTTCTATATCATGTAAAATCAATCTCTTTTTTGAGCACTGTGTGAAGAGGAAATGAACATTAATTTGTAAGCTAATTAATTTCACAGAATCTTTTTCCAAATTCATTTCCCTTTTCCCCTTTCCTCTATATATTATTGCCCATTTCCAATTTTGTAATTATACTGGAATTTTGTGGACCTTACTGAGGTTTTCTTCATTCCCTCAAGAATCTAGGGTATCAGAGTCACTCAAATTCATGGACTGCACCAACTTAGTAAACATTTGTTAAGCAACTACTATGTGCCAGGCACTGTTCTAAGGGCTGGGGATACAAAGAGAGGCAAAAAAACAGTCCCTGCTCTCAGGAATTCAGTCTGATGGAGGAGATAATGTGCAAACCACCACTTACAAACAAGATATACTGGATAACTTGGAGACAATTAATAGAAAGAAGGTTCTCACATTAAAGAGAATGGGGAAAGGGTTCTTGTAGAAGGTGGAGAAAAGGGGGCATAAATGTGAGATGTTGCAAAGGTAGAATTGATAGGACTTGAGAACAGTTTGGATATGGGAGATCAGAGA
Organism: Notamacropus eugenii; assembly: GCF_028372415.1. Classification (NCBI taxonomy): domain Eukaryota; kingdom Metazoa; phylum Chordata; class Mammalia; order Diprotodontia; family Macropodidae; genus Notamacropus; species Notamacropus eugenii. The sequence goes on from NC_092873.1 coordinate 269,951,664, forward strand.
GCATGAAGAGTCAAGGATTATAATTAGATTGTGCCTTTGAGGATGGTTATACCCCAGACAGTCACAGAGATGTTAGAAAAGAAAAAGGGTTTAGGGAAAACAATGATGAGTTCAATTTTAGACATGTTGAGTTTAAGGCATCTCTTAAGATTAAAATATCATGCAGTTAACAATGTCTAACAGGCACTTCGGGATGTGAGAATGGAGATCTGGGGAGAGGTTAAGGCTGGATAAATGCATCTGGAAATCATGAGCATAGAAATCATAATTGAGTCCATGGGAGTAAATGAGATCCTCAAGTGAAATAGTATAGAAAGAGAAGAGAAAAAGGTCAAGGACAGAGTCTTGGGGGACATTTGGGATTAGCAGATGAAGACACAGCAAAGGAAGTGGAAAAAAGAGTGCTGAGACAGGGGAGAGCAGCGTCTCAGAAACTTAGAGAAAGGAATACTGTAGAGAAGAGAGTAGTCAACCTGTCTTTAGAACAGCCATGTAGATGATGAAGTTTTCAAATATTTTTTCTTTTTGTGTGACACAGATTGATGAGTGATCATAGTTCATTCAAGGGTATTGAGCCAGATGGTAACAAATGAGTGCATGAATTTATCTTTTATTGTGTTCTAGAGGATGTGTTTTAAAAATACACTGTTTGCAAACCTAGATGGGAAGCTTCAGACATCTTGGCTTCATGAGAAGGAAGGAAGTTTTTTAAATGTTTGGAGTTTGATAAAATCCAAAAACTCACGTAATCCAAGTACTTCTTCCTTCATTAAAAAGACAAACAACAACCATGTGTATTAAGGGAAATTTAATCCATGTGTTTAAACTTATAGTATCACAATATTGTTTTGAGGAGCTTTGATGCATCCAAGAAACTTACTGAAGCTTAAACAATGCCCTTTAAACTTCAAAAAATAAAATCTTTTAGGCCAAGAGGATTAAATGAACTTGAACACCCAGTGACCTGAGTCTGATCTTAAATTCTTAAACTGGGGAACGTGGCATAAATTCTCTATCTGGCAAGGATGGTTTTCCTTACCCTAGGGGTCAACACTGTTTTATACATTTTTCTTTCTACAGTACCTCTTAAAAGAGATGCTTTATTCTTGAGAGTTGTACTTCCTTCTTGATTTTATCAAAATGTTGTCTCCCACTTCAGACCATATAAAACAATGAGGTATTCTTCCTATATAGGAAGTGTTTTCTTTTTTCTGACCAGTGGCTGACAGTGGGAAGGAAGGAAACAATCATTTATTAAGTACTTGCTGTGTGCCAAACATTATGTAAAGTGCTCTATAACTACTCTCTCATTTGATCCTTACAATTCTGGGAAGTAGGATTTAGAAAATTAAGGCCAAAGAGTCTAAGTGACTTGCCCAAGGTCACACAGCTGGTAAGTGTTTGTGGTCATATTTGAAGTCAGATTTTCTTCAGTTAGTCAATTAACATTTATTAAGTGTCCATTATGTGCCAGGTATTATGCCAAGTGCTAGGAATACATATAAGAAAAAGAAAGAGAGTCAAAGAGCATACAAAGAGACATTACACAAAAAGAAGCTAAAAAGGGATTGGGAACTGGAGCTCCTGACTTGGGGAAATGATGTATCTGGAGTCGAAGCCAAGTAGTGGTCATGATGGAAATGAAGCGTTACCTGGATAGATCCAAACCCACAATGAAGGAAGGCTTTGGGAGAAATCTGCTTCATTCTAAACACAGCAACCTATCCCCTGGGCCACCAAGTAGCTCTGTTAAAATACCAGAAACAACACTGAGGTCCCCTTAAACACAGACCCAAATAGCGATCCCTTTGGCCCTCTGAGTCATGTTTAAACTCTTTAGCCTGACAATCCAGGCCCTATGCAACCAAGTCCCAATCTACTCATCTCACATTACTCCCTTCAAATATTCTATGCTACAGCTAAACTGGGCCATTCCATTCCATGCCACCCACCATGATGTCTTTGAAGGCCCAGTCCAAACGCCGTTCCTTTGAGAAACCATCTTTGCTCTCCTTTGTTATAAGCCCTCTCTCATCTCATCTCCCAGCACTTCAAACCTAGGGGCCTGGGTGCTTCTTAACTTGGCATTCCCTCCATCCTTAGTACGTTACGTATTGTTGTTGTTGAGTTGCTTCAGCCGTGTCTGGCTCTTTGTTACCTCCTTTGGGACTTTCTTGGCAGAGGTTCTGAAGAGATTTGTCATTTTCTTCTCCAGCTCATTTTACAAATGAGGAAACTGAGGCAAACAGGATTAAGTGACTTAACCAGGGTCACACAGCTAGAAAGTGTTTGAGGTTGTATTTGAACTCATGAAGATGAGTCTTCCTGACTCCAGGCCCAGCCCCATAGCCATTCTGACACCTTGCTGCCCCAACATTATACTTAGTAGGAACTTAATAAATGCTGTGAAAAGAAAGAAAGGAAGGAAGGAAGGAAGAAAGAGAGAAAGGAAGGAAAACAGGAAGGAAGAAAGGAAGGAAAAAAAGAAGGAAGGAAAGAAGATAAAAGGAAGAAAGAAAGAAAACAAAGAGAAGTAAAGAGAGACAATGAGAGAAAAGAAGGAAGAAAAAGGCAGGGAGAGAGGAAGGAAGAGAGGAGAGAGAAAAGAAAGAATAGAAAGGGTAAAGGAAGAAAAAATGAATAAAAGAAAGAAGGAAAAAAGGGAGGAAGAGGATTCACCTCTTCCATCCCTACTTTTCACTACAATTCTTTTGAGACACAATCTGTCCCATTGAAAGAAGAATTTGAGGGAAAATATTTTTACCCTCATTATTCCCCTGTCTTTACACACACACACGCGCACATGCACACACACGCACACACACGCACATACATACACACGCACACACACATGCTCCACTTCAGAGTGATTAGAAAAGCAAGTTGCAATGCAAGCAATCCATCAAAAAGTATTTATTAAGTGCCAGACACAGTGCTATGTGCTGGGGAGACACAAAGCATAAGGATGTCCCATCCAGAGCAGATCAAGGGAACCATAAGGGGCAGATGCCAGAAGCTGGGGGACTGGAAGAGCTCTCCTGTAGCAGGTGGTACTTGAACTGGGTATTGAAGGAAGCCACGATTCTAGGAGGTCAAAGAGAGGAGTGGAAGCATTGTAGGTACCAGAGGCATCCTAGGCAAAGGCACAGAGGTGGGAGATGAAACATTTGAGGACCAGCAAGCTGTCCTCAATATCACTAAATTGTAGAGTACATGGAGGGGTGTAGTGGGTAAGAAGGCTAGAAAGATGGGATGGGATCTGGTTATGAAGCATTTTAAATGCCAAGAGTAATTTATATTTGACCCTACAGCAGGGGTTCTTAATATTTCTGTGTGTCATGGATCTCTTTGGCAGTTTGGACCAATTGCCTTTGGACGTCTTCTTAGAATGCCTTTAAATTATGGAAGGAAATACTAGATTTCAGTTAGAGATTTGGAAAATAAAGATGTAATTTTTTTGTCCATGGAGCCCCTAAAATCTTTACAAAGAGCATTGGAAATCTATGGATCCCAAGAACCCCTGCTCTAGAAGGTAGTAGGGAGCCACTGAAGCTTCTTGAGTAGGAAGGGAGTGACACAGACAGATCTGCACTTTAGGAAAATCACTGGCAGCTGAGTGTAAGATGGATTGGAGTGAAGAAGAGACTTGAGGCAGGGAAACCAGTACAAACAGCTTTCTAAACTATGGGAGAAGTAATTAAACAAGACCTTATCACTACATGACATAAATTGCTTCCTTGATTTTAGACTTCAGGCTTCTGGTCACTGAAAAACAGAATAAGTTCTCAGCCCTGACCTTTAAGTCTGTTCCCACTGACATCATTATTGACCAGATAATACTAGTATCACTCAGAGATGGTCTCAGAAAGAATGGAAGGGGAGGAAATTCCATTCCTGCAAAGAAGGAACATAAGTAGCCTTGTGTAAACTTGTTACATGGATTAAGGCTGTGAACACTCTGTGCTAGCCTAGAAAAGTCTCCTTTTACATTGCTAATACTGCCATTCTTTGCATGGCATCTCATTTTCCTCTTGAATGCTCAGGGTTTTCCTACAGTAAATATTTAGCTTGAGAGTTCACTGAAAGTTGATTTCTTTCTTGCTTTTAAAAAAGAGACTTTCTATATAATTGAAAAATTGTGTAGTGAGATGACAAAATCCAAAAACAGATTCAGCAGCTCCATTTCTTTCCTGGCTCTGCATTTTGTCTTTTTTCAAGTTATTTTCCTCTCTTGTCTTGTCTCGTCTCCTTTCCTGTCCCTGTCTCTATCTTGTCCTTGAATGTCATGCTAGTACATTCCCTGTCCCAGGAAAAGTTTGACAAACTTTGGAAAAGTCTTAGTCTCATCCATTAGCAAAGGGGACCTGAGCCTCCAGGGAGATGGGTCTGGGGGGAGCGATGCAGAGGAGTTACTGAGGGACTCAGTGACTTACTTAGTATGCACCAGACCAGAAATGCTATGCTGATGGCTCAATGACCAGATGCCATCCCTGCAGTGGGGTCTTGACTCATTTCACTCAGCTCAATTTTATGACTAGCAAATTCCGATGACTAGTTCACAGCCTGAGTTCCTATCATGGAGACAGTTCAAAAGCTGAACTCAAAGGAGAAGAAAAAAGATGCCTTAATGAAAAGGAGTCACATGGTCCCAGTGAAAAGCACGAAACAGAGGTCTGTTTGTGCCACATCTTTTTGGTAGTCGTGCTGTTATTTCTGAATCGTCTGCTCAATGAAGAGAGCAACAGGACCAATCCACAGCTCATATCCTCAGTCTGACTCCCACCAGGCTTTCATCCGGAGAGTAATTCTCACCAGAAGAATGCCCCCGTCTCACCTCAGAACAGAGCCCTCTTCAGAAGTGCTCCAAGCAGCCCTTTGAAAGGAACGCTCTCATCACCATAGTAACTCTTCAACCACCACACTGGAAGGGAATGATGGCAGAAGGCCAGCAGGGAATGAGGACTGTTGCTTAGCAACCCTCCCTAACCCCAACCAATAGCAAAAGAAATCAGGCTTAAAAATAATGCTCTATCCAATGGCCAAATTTGGTCATTTGCAAGGTTGTTATTCTGCAAAGATTTTTGTCCTACTCCCTTCTTTAAATGATCATGTATGTACTTAGCGGCTGACACTAGGCTGTCAACAAATATACTTCCCTATGTGCTAAGCATTACCTAATTGAAGAGGATACAAAAAATGGTCCTTGCCCTCAGGGAACTTATATTCTAATGAAATAGATAGCATGTAAATAAGTGGCTACATAGGAGAGATAGAATAGATTAAGGGATTCTGAAAGAGGAAGGTGTTAGCAGGTTGGGGGCTGGGAGAGATGTCCTATAGAAGGCAGAATTTGAACTGAGCCTAGAAGGAAACCAAGTCAACTAAGATAAGAGGCTAGGCATGAGGAACAGGGCAAAAGCATAGGAATGAGAATTGGAATGTAGAGTTCCAGAAAGCAAGTTTGTGTGTAGAATATCAGTTATGCGAGGACAAGGGCTATTTCAGTGTTGTTTTGTCTTTGAGACCCCAATGCCTAGCACCATATTGACACTTGAAAAATCCTTATTTTACCACAGTGTAAGCTCCCCAAGGATGGGGACTACTTTTCATTTTTCTTTGTATCCCTACCCTTTCCATCCCATCCTCACTAAGCATGATAGTCTGCAAGGAAGAGACACTTAATAAATGAGGTGGGGGTATGGCTTATTATAGCTTGCATCCTACAATTCTTCAGTGTTGTGTAGATTATATGGCTCATTTTCACATTTCCACCAAGGTTTTAGCTAGAGAAAGACCATGGCCATCAATGTGGGTGGTTGCACTTACTGGCTAATCATAGATCACACTTCTATAGTCCTTTCAGATTTGCAAAGTTCTTTCTTCACAACCAGCATATAAGGTATCCATTGCAAGTATTTTACAGATAAAAAAAACTGAGACTCTGTAGGCAGAAGTCATATAATTATTGTCATGTTTGAGGCAAGATTTGAACCCTGTTCTGACTATAGTCCCGACACTCTTCCTGTTACACCTTACCGATTCTTTTAAAATTGAAATTGCATTTGGTGTATCTTTTTCCCTTCTTTAGAGAGAGGGAACCTTGGGTGTGAAACATGTATACTGTCAGACTCAATTAATGTGTTGCTTAGTTCCACTGAATTGTTTCTAATTGTTACAAGGGATGGCACTCTGGGGAGAGGAGAGGAAAGGATATATTTGACAATATAGGTGAAATGAAAGTGATATAAAAACAAACCATATTGATCAAATTAAAAAATAAATTTTAGTTTAATGTCTAAACTCATTTTCTAGATGATATGCGTTATCATTAGCATTAGGAAGGATCCCTTGGGAGGGAGTCATACAACGCCCTTTTGGCAGGTACAGACTCCCAACAAGTTTCAGGTTTGTAAATTCTTGGTAAAATGGTCACGTGATTGCTTATCAACCTGACCTGGTTTCATTTAGCCCTCTGGAATGAGAGGCCCTGTTTACCTGTCTAACTGGGCTCAAAAGGTGCCTGCAAAATATGCTGAAAATTGTAGGTGAAAATGAGGCAGCACCCACCTACTTCATATGATATATAATTAATGAGTTCCACAAGGATCAGCTCCACCCAAATCTCCCACATAAGTTAGCCAGCCTACAGATTAACCCATTAACTTCATTTCAGGTTAACTTCACTGTGGCTAATGGAGTATGTGTGTGTGGTGGAGAGGTTAGAGAGAATGAGATCAGGAAGGTGAAGTAAGATAAGGGATGATGGGATACTGCCTGGAAAAGTACAGTTGGTGGGAAGAAGTGTGTGGTGACTAAGAGTGGTACTGGAAATGAAACTAGGAATCCTAAGAGATCAAAGCCTTTTCTTTCCTGGGTCCAGGAAATTAAATGCAAGTATATGTTGTTTCCCTGGATAAGGACATTAGAGAGTCTCTTTACTATTGTCATCTGCTCGAGCCCCTACTGGTTGTGTCCTCCCCACTGTGAGAGAACTGTGAGTAGTACCCTAGTTCCATTCAACCATTTAATATCAGGTAGTTTTTACAAAGGGATATTGACTTTGAATATATGACAAGAACACAACACAAATGCTGTATTTTCTAATACTTCAGGGGCATACTCTTCCTTTACTACTTCCATCTCTGGAGAGACTTGACTCCATTTAATTCAATTCCTACTCAACTCCTTCCTACTTATCTGCCCCACTAAATTCACAAATGGCAAAGTACTTGTCTCAGCTACTGCTGAGTTAGAGTCCTGAAGGCAGCCTCCAAAGGTCACTCCTTGCTCTTTGGAGTATCAACACGGCTGGCTGCTCAGAACCCGTTACAGAATATCCACAAATACTCCATAGTCTCTCTCAGAGAGCAAGTCAAGGTCCAACCTTAAGTAACTTATCTAATTCCACAAATATAGCCTGACTCTCAGTCTAACTGAAGTCTTGTCTTTCTTAAGGTAAGCAGCTTGGGGCCTTTCCTCCCCTTCCCTGGAGTGGGAGCTGAGCTATATATAGATAGTAAGTGTCAGAGGTTGAATTTGAACCTAGTCCTTCTGATTCTACATCCAGGCCCCCTTCCACTGTACCACACACACATATACACACACATGTAGCATGCGAATCACAAATGTGACTTTGTAAAAATTAACTTACTGTTGAGAGGTGGTAGGTTCAAAATCATTACAACTAGTGCAGAGACCTGGATTCAACCCTGAAGAGTGACTAAAAGATTGGACTTGGGGAAATTCAGATTTCAGCATCGTGAACAAGTGAAGGACATAGCACTCCTTCTTAGCACTTCAAGAGGGGATTGGATTATGATCGTGTTGGTAGGGGTTAGGGGTTCAGATTGGCCAGGTTTGTCTCATGAAAACAGAATATGAGGAATCTTGACTTCAGAGTACTTTCAGTTAAACACATCTCCGCTTTCTTTCCAGGGAGGTAGGGGGCTATAGGTGCTGAATGAGGCATACATATTTTGTCAGATATGACCAATGTATTGATTTGTTTTTATCAGCTGCTCCTTTGTAAGGGACAGTTCTATTGGGCCAGGAGAGAAGGAAGAGATTCAGAAGAGATAGAAATGTAAAAAAAAAAAAAAAAGAGAGAGAGCATTAATAAAACATTTAAAAATGAAATTATTTTTTAAAATTATAGCTAAGAGAAGTGAGGGATTAATAGGAAGGAGATCTCCCAGACCCTCCTTCCTTCTTTGAACTTCACCAGACACTTCCTCTCATAAGTAACCATCTGGATTCTTTGACTTCAGGGACAGTCATGAAATCTGTAAATCCTAAACCAGGTGCCGCCTACACCAGTCAGAGCATGTGGGTGATAAGGGATGGGAGTGTACCCATGCACCCCACCCCTCCCTAAGGCCCTGAGCCCCTCTCCATAGGATACACTTAGTAAATGATTGTTGAAAGGATGATAGACTGGGATCTATATATCTTACAGTTAGAACCAAGGGAGTATTGCAGGAAGGAGAATGACTAGTCATTCTTTGAAATATACTCAGCTAGTTTCCTACTTGTCTTCTCCCCATCCCCCAAGTATGCCAAAGCTTAACAGGAATAAGTTATCCAGAAGTGTTGTCAGCAAAGCTTGGTATGCATTCTGGAGAGTAATCTGAAACTATGTCCAAAGGGCTATAAAACTGCATACCCTTTGATCCCGCAATACCACCACTAACTACGTCTGTATCCCAAAGAGAACATACAAAATGGAAAAGGACCCACATGTACAAAAATATTTATAATACTTCTTTTTAGGGTAGCTAAGAAGTAGAAATTGAGGGGATGCCCATCAACTGAGGAATGGCTGAACAAGTTGTGATATATGAATGTAATGAAATATTATTGTTCCATAAAAAATGATGAGCAGGTGGACTTCAGAAAAGCCTGGAAAGACATGAATTGATGCCAAGTGAAGTGAGTAGAACCAGGAGAACATTGTACGCAGTAACAGCAACATCATGTGATGACCAGCTTTGATAGACTTAATTCTTCTCAGCAATACAGGGATCTAAGACAATTCCAAAAGATTCATGATGGAAAATGCTATCCACATCCAGAGTGGATATGAATCTGAATGCGGATCGAAGTATATTATTTTCTCTCTTTTTTTCTTTCTTGTGATATTTCCCTTTTTTTCCGATTCTTCTTTCCCAACATGACAAATATGGAAACATTTAATGTGATTGTACATGTATAGCCTATTATCAAATTGCTTGCCATTTTGGGGAGGGAGGAGGAGCAGCAGGGAGAGAGGGAGAAAAAAAAATTGAAACTCAAAATCTTCTAAAAGTAAATGTTGGAAACTGTCTTTACATGTAACTAGAAAAAAAAATACTGTGAAGTGAAGGAAGAAAAAGAAAAGTTTAGTGTGTAAGCATGTGTCAGAGATCACATCACTCCCTCTATTTCATAAAGTCCATATGTTCCCCATCACATCCAGGACCAAATACAAAATACTTTGTTTGATGTTTAATGCCCTACGTGACCTAACCTCCCCCCATCTTTCCAGTCGTCTTACACCTGACACTTCCCCCATCCCATCCTATTTTCTTTAATACAGTGACAATGGTCTCCCTGCCAATGTTTCGTTGTTCCTCAAACAAAACCTTCCATCTTTAAACTCTGGGCAATTGCTATGACTGGTCCCTGTGCTTTGAAAATGTTCTCCCTACTCATCTCCTTCTAGCTTCTCAGCTAAAATTCTACCTTCTGCAGGAGGCCTTTCTAAATCCCTCTTAATTCTAGTGTCTTTCCTCCATTGATTACTTCCTTTTTATTCTGTAAATAGCTTGTATCTACATAGTTGTGCTTCCCCTAATCCCACCCCCCAGATTATGATCTCCTGGAGAGCAGGGACTCTCTATTACCTTTTTTTTGTTTAATTTTATTTATTTGCAGTGTTCTACAATCACTACCATATAACTTAGATTTTTTTCCCTTCCCTTCCCCCTAGCTCCCCACTCCCTCCCCGAGATGGCATAATTTTATATAGGTTCTGCACCTACATTCCTATTAAATACATTTTCACTATAGTCATGCTGTGCAGAAGAATTAAAATGAATGGGAGAAATCATATAACAAACCAAAATGTAATACACACACACACACACACACACACACACACACACACACACAAAAGATCTGCTACATTCTGCAATCAAATCATAGTTCTTTCTCTGGACGTGGAAGGCATTTTGCCTTAAAAGACCACTGGGAATTTTTTTTAAGTCCTTGCATTGCAATGAAATATTAAGTCTACCAGAAGAAACTCTTACACACTGTGGTTGTTGCTATGCACAAAGTTCTCCTGGTTCTGCTCCTTTCACTCAGCTTCAGTTCATATAAGTCTTACCAGGCTTCTCTGAAGTCTTCCTGTTCATCATTTCTTACAGCACAATAGTATTCCATTACATTCATGTACCATAATTTATTCAGCATTTCCCAATTGATGGACATCCCCTTGATTTCCAGTTTTTGACCACCACAAAAAGAGCTTCTATAAATGTTTTTGTACATGTGGGACCCTTTCCCATTTTTATGATCTCTTGGGGATACAGTCCTAGTAGTGCCATTGCTGGGTCAAAGCGTATGCATATTTTTGTAGCCCTTTGGACAAAGTTCCAAATTGCTTTCCAGAATGGTTGGATCAGCTCACAGCTCCACCAACAATGAATTAGTGTTCCAACTCTCCCACATCCTCTCCAGCATTTATTATCTTCCTGTTCTGTCATGTTTACCAATCTGATAGGTATGATGTGGTACCTCAGAGTTGTTTTGATTCGCATCTCTCTAATCAGCAGTGATTTAGAACATTTTTTCATATGACTATAGATATCTTTAATTTCTTCCTCTGAAAACTGCCTGTTCATATCCTTTGACCATTTAGCAGTTGGGTAATCTATTACCTTTCTTTGCATTCTTAGATCTTAGCTCAAAGCTTGGTACATAATGGGTGCTTAATAAATTTTTATTGACCAACTGAATGAATGAATGGTGAGAAGTACTTTGATGAGCAGAAAATAACCAACTGCTTTTAAACAGATATCAGGGTGATTCAAAAGAGTCTGTGTGTGTCTTCACAATGTTTACAGCTTTTATTAGCAAGACAGAGATGGAACTGTGATGTCATTGGAAGAAGGCATTCTCTGGTGAGGAAATTTCTTATACCAATGAAGGCCAGCACCTTTTCTGCAATTTATAGTCTTAGAATGCTGCCTACAGCCCTGAGAGGTTAAATAACTTGTCTAAGATCACACAACCAGGTTGTGTCAGAGGCTGACCTTGAATCCAGGTCAATGATTCCACACTTCCTATAATAATAATAATAGTACTATCAACTATAGTTTAAGTTGATAGAACACTTTCTGACTACAACATATTTTATAGAGCTGATTTTATTTACCTACACAACAACAGTATTGAATGGATAGTGCTCCAATACTCCAGGGTAGTGGTAATCTGAAAAATGTGGAAGTTCCCTTTAATGATGCAGCTTTCACCCCATCCACACCCTCCCACCCCATGCAGCTCTTCTCCATGTCCTCTCATAAGTATGGCACAGGAAGTCCTTCAACCTGCCGGGGCCTTCTTTGTGTTCTCTCAGTCTTCTCTCAAGGACATCACTGGAGTCCCCAGTCTGTCCATGAGTAATTCCTCATTCTTGTCCCATGACCAACTCAGATTCTTTGCAGTTGTGAAACTGTGGATTATTAACTCCCCCTAGATACTCTCTCCTTTCTGGGTTTTCATGACACTGTACTCTCTTGATTTTCCTTCTCCATGCCTATTCTTTCTTAGCCTCCTTTCCTGGATCACTCATTACATCCTGCCTTGTTTGCATCCTGAGGGTGGACCTCAGGATTTGATCCTGGACCTCCCTTCTCTATACTCTCTTTCTTAGTGGTCTTATCATCTCCCTTTTGGGGATTGACCTGACTCAGGCCAATCAGGATGCTCCCGTTTGGGGTTGGAACAAAATAAGATACTATTAGACAGGAGCATGTCGGAACCATTTCAAACTGACTCAAGAAAGCCTATTGTTAAATTTTCAGTTTACTTGTTGGAAACTGGCAAATGATTTATTGTTTTGCTGATTTTCTAAACTTAAGAAAGGGAAGAAGTAGATGCTAATAATACAAATTATTAACTTAAAAGTGTGTCCTATATGCATTCCCCTCTGGAAAGCCAGTTGTTAAACATTTACCAGTTTGTCATTGCTGAGGTCATCTAACACTGAGCAAAAATAAGTTTACTTAACAATAGCATAGAAAACATATCCAGCAAAGATATAGTGATGATCCAGTTGGGCATAGCTTCCTTATCTTCATGCATGCCATTATGTTGAGCCCAGTCAAGATAATACAGCAAGAGTGCCATATTGTAGCCCATAGTCTCTGCTGCGAGGGAGGCTCAGGCTGGGGGATTTCAGGAGTTTGGGAGTTCTGAGCTGCTGAAGGCCCACAGCCTATCAGGTGTCTTCACCAGGTCCAGCACCAATATGACAAATTTGGCAAATGGCTGGCTGGAAGGCTGCCTAAGTTAGGATGAACCAGCTCAGGTCAGAAAAACAGAGTAGATTAAAGCTTCTGCCCTGATTAATACTGAAACTGGGCCATGAATGGCCACTGCACTTGTGTCCTAGAAGGAAGATGAAAAAGAGGAAAATGGAGAAGAATAGTTTTTTTCTGTGACAAGGGATTGTCTGCAGCAGGCCAACTAATAAGAGACATTTACCAAGCAGTTTAGAGAGTGTAAATTCCTTGCCTTTTCATTCCCAGGGCTGAGCACAGCCAGGCACAAAATACATCCTTGTTGATTAGTTATTTTATCTGAGTCTTAAACCAGCCCTATAGGAGCCACTGTGGGGATTAGTCTGTTTTAGATGAGGTGACTGAAGGTGCAAAGGTTAACTGCCTTTCCCGAGATCACACAAATGGTCAATTTTGGATGTTGGAACTGAATCCAAATCTCTTCTGTCTCCAAGTCCTTTTTTCCTCCTCCTATATCCCACTGCCTCTAGATCATTGAAGGGAGTGAAATGAAACCCCTCATGCCTAAGATTCCAGGACACTTCCTTCTGGATGCTTTGGTGATCTGCTCAGGCCTGTCTTGTGGTGTAGGAGCTGCTTCTGGCTCAAGAAGAGTCTGCCTTCTTTCAGGCTGGTTCATTCATCTCTACTGTGACCTCACTGCCCCACATCCTGTTATCAACTAATTCTGAGGCAGACATCCAAGTCATATCTGTTCTAAGGCATGGAAGATAAGTAATTCCCTTTTTTGAAAAGAAAGGAGTGCCATTTGTGCCAAGAAGTCAATTATAATAAAAACAAGGCCGTCATATTCTCTTTCCTGGGTTTGGTAGGAATGGCAGCCAGGTTTCTTTTAATTAGGGAAGTGACTCAGTTTTACTCTTGCATGTTAATAATCTTTTACTGATTTTGGTTCTGATTCAGATTGTCTCAGATCAGTGTATAGATTCATAGTATCTCCAGTTGGAGTGGTATGAGGGAGTGTCTACAGTACCTGCTTTATACTATTGATAATTGCATCACTTTCCTAAACTGGGGCCACTCAAGTCTGGTATTCAATTTAATTTAAAAAAAAAATATTTATTAAGTGCCAACCGTATGCAAAACACCAAAGATACAAAGGAAAAAATGAAAAAATACTTTACCTTCAGGGACCACCCTTGATTCCAGAACAGGGACTGTTTTCCTGTTGGCATTGTATTACCAGTCCCTGGCATTATTGCTGGCACGAAGTAGGTGCTGAATACATTTGTGTTGATTGACCATTGATTACCTGACCCAGCTTGGGAGAGCTAATTATTTGGGAAATTTTTTGTGTACCTATTCACACCTCGAGAATCAGCAAGTGTTACATATGAGGGTTTGATTCTTTGTTTTGTTAATTGTCAAGTTAAGTAGAGTTAAGATAGAGAAAATGTTAATAATGTTGCTTAAACTTAAAAGTGTGTCTTGCATGGAGTTTTTTTTTTTTTCAGAGAACCAGGATGTTAATCATTTACCACCATCCGCTGCTGGCTAGGAGGAGAGTACTAGACTGAAAATCCAGCACACTTGGTTTCAAATCTTACTTTAATCTCCTACTAATTGTATGACCCGAGCAAGTAATTTAGTCTCTTAGAGCCTCAGTTTCCTCATCTGTAAAACAGGGAAAATTATAGTGCCTACTTCATAGGATTAGTGGAATGGGTAAATGAGATATCTATGTAAAATGTTTGGTAAACCTTAAAGATCTCTATATAAGTATATGTTATTATTATTCTATGGGGGAGCCTAACATTCTCCTCTCCCTCTACATAGGGGAGACTATCTTTTATGGTTCTCTTAGCTTGCAGGACTTAAGGCTCTCTTTTCTTTTCTTTTCCTCAATCTAACAATATGCAAACATCTCCATTTTCCTCCTCGTTCTTTCCTAGTATAGATAGATAGTAGGATGAATGTTGGCATACTACCCTGGGTTGGAAGTCAGGATACCTGGACGCCATTTCCTGTTCTACTATGGACACTCTTAGTTGCCTAAGGGAAAACCACATTTCATTTCCTGTATGAGGTCTTCATACAGGATCCAGTTCAAACCTGGCATGAAGCCCATGGGGCATCTCTGGATATCCAGATCTGTTCTGTTTGCCAAACCTTCATGCTCATGGAACTCAAGAAACTCAGAAGGAAAGGCAAGACTGAATAAATAGTGGCAATGGTACAATGTAGTGGAAAGGTAACTGACTGGATTAAGAGCCAGGAGAACTACGTCCTACTGAGTGCTAGTCTTGGTTCTGCCTCTTATTACCTGTGAGAATTTAAATAAATCACTTAACCTCTCTGGGTCTTTGCCTCTTCGTGTTTAAAACGAAGAGGTTGGATTTGAGTAAAAAAATTTTTTAAATTAACATTTAAATTAAAATTTCAAATTAAAATTTACTTGTGAAATTTAAATTAAACTTCTTGGAGACAGAGATTACGTGCTTTACTTCTATATTCTGCTGAGCATATAGCAATATTATATACATTCATTTATTCATCATTGAAATGAACAAGTACTTATGAACCCTCACTGATGGCATGTATTCCCTTTCAATCATCTGGCATTGACTTTTTCTTACAATCCCCATAGCTGTTCCAGACCCTCTCCTCTCTCTTTGAGTTTCTAATTCCCTTCCCTTCACTATCAGCAGACAACTGTGCCAAAAGATGGAGGCCATCTTTGTAAAATCCATCAGTTATTTCCTCCTTCCCTTCTGTCTCAGAGGAAGAATAATCTTTAGAACTGTAGCCTGGATCAAGTGCACAAAACAAGCCCTCAAATGTTATAGTCAGGGGGAGTGTTGACCCCTGTGGGCAGATACTTTGAGATAACTGAGGTTGCTCCTGAAGCTACCAGCCATCCAAGTGAGAAATAGACTACGAAATAGTAGAATTCATGTGAGGCACTACTGATGGGGTGGAAGGATGCATACCATGGGGTGACTTCCTATTTTTCACTGCTGTATTTTCTTCTGTGAATGACATAATAGAATTTAATTGATTAGGTAAACTAGAAGCAAAGTCACCTAAAAGAAATTGTAGGAAACCATTCACTTGTCAGCTAATAACCCCCAAAACAAATATATTGCAAATAATTGATTTTGTATTTTTAAAAAACCAACTTGAGCTAATTTTCAAGGGAGAAATTCAGTAGATTAAAGATGAGTTCTGTAGATAGATTGAGACATGATTAGGAGATAAAGACTAGAAGAACTGAGAAAGTAGTGAAATTAAATGACGTATCAGATCAGAATAATTTAAAAGCGAGAAAGAATTTTGAGCAAATTTTAAAAGTGAGAGAAAATTTAAGCAAGTAGAGCCAAGAGGAGAATGGGTGGAAAGTTGAAGAATGTTGGAATCCATTTGCACTGACACAGTGTGAATGTCAAACTCAATTAGCAGACAAATGTAAAATAAGAATTACAACTGATGGGAAAAGAGGTTTGAAAAATGTTTTTTATCTCATCAAGATAAGGATATGAGAAACTTTTTATGCCTGTAAATTTGTAAGCATCTGAACATTATTTGGAGAAATGATGTTAGATCTGAGATTTTTCATGATATCTGAACTGTATTTCACTAAATTGGATAATCTTTTTTGATATGGAAATTAGCTGGAACTATGGGGTATAATTTTAAATTTATAGAATTCTATCTGGTTACAACATTCACCAAATGAAAAAATATAAAAATGAGTTTGCAACATGGAATTATTTGGGTATAGCATACCAAAATTCTGTCCTTAAAGGACCATTGGAAGGATATATTTTAGGCCTTCTGTGAGGAACATACATTTGTAATTTCATTGCTATGTTAACAGAGATTATGTTTGTAATTTCCATGTTTCAGAAGATCCTCATGGGAGGGGACTGAGAATACAGGACTGCCACATTAAATCTTTGGCAGTAGACTAACTGAAAACAGTGGGCCCTATAATTTGAAGTGCTGGCAATAAGGCCTTTGGGAAAATTGAGATACTGTACAATGCCATTTACAAATATAGATCCAGATGTGACTGAGTTTATTCTAATCTCATTTAAAGTGGTATGTGTTCTCTAATTAGGACAATTGTGATTTTTGATCCTCTATAAGTAGACCAGGCCTTAATGGAAAATATACTTAATATTGGGCATTAAGGCAATATGTTTAGAAATTGCAAAAATAAGTTTTGTTAAAAGTATAATTGGATCAAAATTGCTCTATGTAGGTCTTGAATGCAATCAGTATAGAATATCAAAATTTGTAAGATAAATGAAGTGATTTTTTAATTTAAGATAATTCAGTAATTCATTCAACTAAATCAATGCCATTTGACAGGGAATAAGTTTTGTTTCATATTTTAAATGTACAATATTGCTATGTTATTATTAGATTTCTAAATTTTCTTTTACTGTGAATTTTGGGAAACCATTGTATAAGAAATACTGTTAGGAGGATGAAGCAATTGTACCGTTAGAAAATTAGCTCATCTTTTGATTTTAATGCCATGAAAATTAATAATTATTAGAGTCTATTGCTGGAATCTTAAAGCCTATCACATTTTTAATTAGGTATATTTTGCTTTATAAGGAAAAAAGGTAACAACTACTTACTGTGTAGAAAAAGTACAAGAAAGAAGACGTTATCTATAAACTTGCCAGATTCCTTGGGACCTTCTAGTTGAGCAAGGTCATAAAATCTTAGTGGCCCTGTGAAAGAAATTGCTAAATATTGTGAAATTCTAAAAAACTGAATTGGTTTACTGAGAAGTTTTTCCAACACAAACATGGCCAAAGTGGAGGGGAAGTTATGCTTGCTTATAGCATAGAAGTGATTTACGTGATGACTTATAAAGTTACAAAATTCTACCTGAAATAGTATGTATTGAAATTATAGCTTGACTTCAGTCTTAAAGATTTACTTTTGCTTTAGGGGCTTTAGGGGGTTAATATACAATGCCTTGAAAGATGGGGATGTTAGTTTGGAGGCTTAAAGTAAATGATTAGTGTTTTTCTGGGTTTTGAGTGAATTATTACATATTCATTAGCTATGTGAAATTCCAGAATGTGATTATTTTATTAAGTTTGTAAGAAAATTACCTAAGATATATAGACTTTGACTATATTTTAGTTATTGTCTACAAATTCTCAAATTGGATTGAGAATTATATGCATAAGATTGTTTTAGAAGTCGTAAAGAAACTTTTAAATCATCTCCCCTGTCCCCCATTTGAAGTCTTGCTCTCTGATACTATTAAGGGAAATAAAGATATCCAGGGTCTCATGGATCCTTTCTAATAAAAGATTCTTCCTCTAGTTTATAGATAGCATTATCAATATCATATATGGGATTTAGGTAAAGATAGAAAGGTCAAGTGTTATAGGAAGGCTATGAACTTTCATATGAACTGTGAGTAGCCTACTCTGGTGTTCTTCCTATGGTTTCCTCCCCCACTCCTGGAAGGCCAATCTGATTGGATGCCAGTTACTAAATTATACTAAGTTTTATCACTAATAGGCTTTAATATCATTGCCTTGAGAATCTCCACAAGTGACTTGAATCTGGAGATGGTCAAGGAAATATCTCCACAAATCTGGCCTGGTAACAAGGTGAAAAGGTCCATTTCACAATCTGTCAATAAACAGCCCAGTTAAAGATTTCAAGATCTCTGAATTTAAGCATATCGAGATGGACGATTTGTGGACGTGGATCAAGGACATGTGCCTTTGACACAGAATTGCCAGAGGAAGATGTCTCCCAGAAGCAGACAACTTCATGAAATAGACAAACCCAAGAGGAAACAAGGAGCCATTTGTCTAAATGGACATTAACATGCATTCCTTGTTCCTTTTTGTTCTGATTGTATCTTTATTGTCCATTCTCTCTTTTTGTAAGGTTTAAAACCTACTTTGTAGACATTGCTTTTAATTCCCACGTTTATTACAGTTCAATTGTTAGCTATTCAATATTTAAAAGAATGTTTTGGATTTTGTGGATTTCTTCCCCATATTTTTGTTTGGTTACCACCATATCCTCTTTGGACTAAGTTTCCTCTTTTGCTGTTACGGACAGCTGAATAGCTGAACCTGTACACTGAGTAGTCCTGAAGTGATGATACTTCCAAGGAAAAATCAAAAGGAGAAATTGTGGGAGAAGTAGACAAAGTCACCTTCTCTCCCAAGAACCCCAGATACTCTGTAAGGGAGTTTACATCAATAGTTTTTGCAACTGTGACTTTCAGGGTTTCTCCCCTCTTAGCTACTGAAGGTGGAGGACTCCAGAATCCAAGTTCTCCTCCCTTCTGATCCAATGGGGAGATTTAAAAAAAAAATTTAAGTGAGAGGATCTATCAGCTAGAGTTAAGAATACACATTCTTCTCCAAGTATAATATTTTTGTTATATGATCACCTATGCTTTATGAAGAGCCATCTTTCTTTTCTTTGTTTCACACAATATTACTTTGGGTAATGTTAACCTTATGAATGTACACAAAAAATCTGTATATAAGGAGGCTCTTATGTCATGCTGGGGTAGATTGCCATCCATCTTAAAATATGCCCTTGCCAGCCAGAATAAACAGCTATTTGCTTCACTTTTGACTCCACGCTACTATTATGTCACCCAGACCTCAAGAACCTGAACTGGTGAGTAATGACCCTCTGGGGTCTCTAAAAAAATTGTCACTTCTATTCTTGCTGTCAAAAGTGGGATTTTTGAGGTCAGCATTCTTGCTCCTGTTCCTTCCAGGAGGGAAGAAAGGTGAACTGAAAGGTAAATTCTAAAAAACAGAAAATAACTGAGGCTGTTCCTGCCTTGAACTTTTCTTTCAGTTCCCCCTCTTATCTGGGGTGGGGGGATGAAAGTGCAGATGGTTTAGAGCATTTCGAATGAACTGAGCATCCTTAGATAGAATAGGGGTTACCTGAAAAGGGGAAGGGGAGAGATCATAGAAACTCTGGAAGGGGGGAAGGAAAAAAGCACTTTCAGAGGAAGTGGCTATATAGGTAAAGGGGAGGTTACTCCTGAAGAATTATGTGCTTATATGTATGCATAGTAATGTTTATGTTCCAGTAACTTGGTGGTATCTTTTAAAGTTGTTTTCATTTCTATTGCACCAGTCCCCAGGGGAGAGTCTTGAGAAAGTCTCATCAAGGTTTGGGGGTGCCCCACTCCCAGAAAAGGCTTTTCTGGGAATAGAGATCTAGGCAAACCAGTTCAAGTTTGAGAACTCTTGAAAGGGTGGGAAAGGCTCAAAAATCATAAGAAACCTTCAGGATTTGTTTTGTGCTTTTTTTTCTTTTAACTCAGAATAACTAACATAAGGGATCATCCTGCTTTCATGAAACTAAGTTTTAGCAACCAGCCTCCTCAGAGGCTAAAACTTTGAATGTGAAAAATAAAATGTGACCTATTTGTCTTGGAGGACAATGAAATTGCTGGCCAAATCATGCTCTTTGCCTCCTTAAAAAGTAAAACAGAAAACCATAAATGATGAAACTCTGCTGTGCCTGTCTTTTTCATCCGTCCTGTGATTTTCAGGCTCTGCTTTCATCATTCTCTCTGAGTGGTGCCAACCCAAATAACACACAAAGGCCAGGCAGGCTATGGAAGCAGGAGCAGCTTGTTCCTTGAGATATAATTCTTCTGAGGTACAGAAACTGCAGCTCTAGGTGGAATCTCTGAGTCAGCAGGAGTGGGCTCTGAACTGGGGTTCATTTAGAGATAAGGAAGGAATGCCTGAGCAATTAAAATTTTATGAAAATATTAGAGGTCTTTGCAAAATGTGGGAAGATAAAGGTAGCAAAGGAAGATATTCTCACCACACCTCTAGGCGATCAGCCAACAAGCATTTTACTATGGCTATGTGCCAAGCGCTGTATGAAGTGCTGGGGATGCAGAGACAAAAATGTAAAAGTGGCTGCACTCAAGGAACTTTCATTCTATCAAGGAAAACAGCAAGGACCAATAAAGGAACATGCGCGTTTGTGTATGTTTATATGTGTACGTATGACTATAAATACAGATATAGATATGTCTATCCATATCTCTCAATAGTTGCTATTGTTCAGTCATTTCAGTCATGTCTGACTCTTCATGACCCCATTTGGGGCTTTCTTGGCAAAGATACTGGAGTGGTCTACCATTTCCTTCTCTGGTTCATTTTATGTATATGGAAACTGAGGCAAACAGTGACTTGCCCAGGGTCACACAGCTAGTAATTGTCTGAGGTCAAATTTGAACTCGGAAAGATGAGTCTTCCTAACTCCAGTCCTGGCACTCTATCTAGGTGCCCAGTTCAATCTCAATGTGGCAAGAGGTCTCCAGTGCAGTAGCCCAGAATTCTCAGCACTTGACTCTATGCTGTTTAACATTTTTATCAATGACTTTGTTAAAACAAAGATGACATGCTCATTGAATTTGCAGACAATACAAAGTTGGGAGGACTAACTAACACCCTGGATGTTAGAGTCTGGATCCAAAAGGATCTCAGCAGGCTAGAGCTTTGGGCTGAGTGTAATAAGATGAAATTCATTTGGGAAAAACGTAGATTCTTGATCTTGCATACAAAAAATCGACCACATAAGTATGAGTTGAGGAAGGTAGGGATGGACAGCAGTTGCGGAAAGTTTTGGGGGTTTTAGTGGATAGAAATCCCAGTTTGAGAACACAGTGTGGAATGGCTGCCATTCAATGCAAACTTGGTTTGCATTGAACCCCACTGTACCTTGCCTTCATCAAACCACGTCCAGGTCTGTTTAAGAAGGACATCTTTATGCTAGAGAGTTTTTAGAGGAAGCCAACTGGTTGGTGAGGCCCTGAATCCTTGTTGTATGTGGACTGGTTGATGGAACTAGAAATACTTAGCCTGAAAAAAGTGAAGGTCTGGCAGGACATGATAGCTGTCTTCAAATATTTCCCACCTCTGTAAAAACAAGGATGAAAGGAAATGTGGTATATCAATAGAGAGCTAGTCTTAGGAGCTAGTAAGACTTGAGTTCGAGTGCTGCCTCTGATAACACACCAGTTCTGCGGTCCTGGGCAAGTAACTCTTAATGCCTCTAATAACTCTCTAGGACTATCAGTTAGTTACAAAGCAGATACAGATCTGCATTGGCAGATGGAGTTTCCATACCAGGCGTTCCCTTCGCTAATCAAACCATAGGTCCAGCAAAACAAGAACTAAGGGTCTATTACCACTTATTTTTAAGAGTTGTTCACAGAGTTACTTCTTGTAAACCTTAAGGTATGATATAAATATGAATTGTTGCTGCCCTTAGGGCAGTCTATAATCACACTAGAACTTTTGGAAAGCCAAAATCATGGTGAGTTGGAACTTCACTGAAAGCTTTTAGAAATGAATTGCTGTCCAGTTGTGACTCCCCATCCTGTTTTGTGCAACTGATAAACAAAAACAACTTATATGTAGGACTTCACATTTATTCCCATTAAAGTTTCATGTTACTGAAAGGCAGTGTGGTGTCTTTCACAGTATTTGGAACCAGAGGTTTAAATCCCAATTCTGTTACTTACTTACTGTGTGGCCTTAGGCATATCACTCAAACTTGTGAGCCTCTGTTTTTGTTTTTTTAATTCCTGAAATATCACTACCAGTGAAAAATAATGATGCTGGACTAGATCATCACTAAAATCTATTCTAGCTCTAAATTTATGATCTATGACACTAGACTGGAACCATCATCCTAGTCCAGCAGTACAGTTTTGAATTCTGATTCTAACATCCAATACATTAACTATTCTTTCCAGATTTAGGTCTCTCCTACATAAATTTTTCATCTATACATTTATCTTAGTCATGGGATCATAGATGTAGAAGTGGAAAGGACCTGGACTGTGTGATCCTGGACAAGTCATTTCATTTCTTTGAGCCTCAGTTTCTGTATCTGTAAAATGAGGGGATTGGACTCAGTAACCTCTAAGGTACCTTCCAGCAACAAATCTATGATCCTATGAACTATCTGGAGTATTTCACTAGAGACCTTCCTACAGACTGACATCAATCCATTAATGTCATCTCTTAAAACTAGTTATTTATTCTGAATCAACTCTCTAGCATAATAATGTCCTTCTTAAACTGGGGGGCTCAGAATAATTTTCTGGATGAGGTCTGATGAAGGCAAGATACAGTGGGGTTCAATGCAAACTAAGTTTGCATGAGCTTTCTTGGCAGCCATTCCACACTGTGGTCTCAAACTGGGATTTCTATCTACTAAAACCCCCAAAACTTTTCACAACTGCTGCCCATCCCTGTCTTTCTCAACTCATATTTATATGGTCGATATTTTGTATGCAAGATCAAGAATCTACATTTTTCCCAAATGAATTTCATCTTTTTAGATTTGGCCCAAAGTTCTAGCCTGTTGAGACTCTTTTGGATTCAGACTCTACCATCCAGTGTGTTAGTTACTTCTCCCAACTTTGTATTGTCTGCAAATTCAATAAGCATGTCATCTATGTTTTTACAAAATCATTGATGAACATGTTAAACAGAAAAGGGCCAAGCACTGGAACTCTTGGGCTACTGTATTGGAGACCTCTTGCCACATTGAGATTTAACTGGGCAGCTAGGTAGAGTACCAGGTCTAGAGTTAGGAAGACTCATCTTTCCGAATTCAAATCTGGCTTCGGACAATTACTAGCTGTATGACCCTGGACAAGTCACTGTTTACTTCAGTTTCCACATATGTAAATCATTAAATCTAACTGTTTTGTCACCTAACCTGTAACTTCCTAACTTTGTTATAACGATAGACTTTGCCAAATTCTTTGGTGAAATCTAGAGATACTCTATGTATGTAATCTCCCTAATTGACCAATTTAGTAACCCTGTCCAAAAAGGAAATGAGGTTAGCTTTCTATGACCTATTTTTTTATTTTAACATTGCAAACATTTGCAAATTACCTCTACTCTATGAAAGCAATTAGGCAAAATAACTTCATCTGAAAGTGCATGCAGCATTCCACCTATGTAGCACCCCCAATCTCTCTATTTTAAGTGTTTTTTAATAAACAAAAATGCATTTTCTCTCCTTTCTTCTCCATCCCCAGTGAAAAAAAAAGACAAAAGAAAAACAAATTTCTTGTGACAAATATTCACAGTCAAGCAAAGCTAATTTTCTCATGATCTATATGCAAAACATATATATTTTTCCTGCACTTTAAATCTATCCCCTCTCTGTCAGATGTGAGGTTTGTTTTTGATAAGTCCAAGCTTGCTCTTTGTTCTTTCTGCTTTCCTTTCTAAATTCGCACTACATTTTAAAGATTTAAGATTTAATTGCCACCAGCAAGCCCTCCATGGATGTGGAAGAGAATCCCTCTACAATTTAGTAGATGATCTTTAGAAACTGCAATCGCTGAAAATATTATCAACTTGTAGCCAACATGGTGATAAATCTCTCAAAACTTAGTGAGACTTGTCCTTTAATGAATGTATAGTCCAAGATCACCTTTCAAGTTTGATCCAACCTAACTTTGCATGCATTCTGTTAACATTGCCTTCAAGAACCCGTTTCCTTTTAATCTGTGACAATACATGGGAGTTAGATTTTATGTTCACAAATATCACTGGGAATGGAAGTCAAACCAATGGTGTAGACTATATGCTCTCCTAAAAACAGGCATAACATCTGCCCATGTCTAGTTATATAGTACCTCTCTGATCCTTCTAAGATCATTGATGGGCTCAACAATCACATCCTCATCAACATCACCACCACCACCACCCTTATATAACAATTTACAAATATTATCTTATCTAAGTCTCATAACAACCTTAGGAGACAGATGCCACAGGCATCATTATCCACATTTCAAAGATAAAGACAATCAAGATCTAAATAGGTTAGGTGATTTACTCCATGGTCACATGTCTATTAAGTGTCAAACAGATTGAAAACCCACATCTTCCCCAAAGAAATCTAGCCCTTTATCCATTATATCATGATGCTGTCACTGCCCTCAGGCTCTTCAGTCCCCTGTGAGGTATCTCACCCAGATGTAATGACTTGAACTTATTATATATTGCTAATGTTTTCTTACCCCAGCATCACAGAATTACAGAATTTCAGAGTTGTAAGCAACTCCAGTGGTTATCTCGTTCCACCCATGACTGATAAAGAATCCTCTTTAAAACACACTTTACAAGGGTCATCTGTGTGTGGCTTAAATACCTCCAAGGAGGAGAAAACCACCAACTGTGGAGGTAGCCTGTTCCATTTTGGGACAGCTTGAATTGTTAGGAAGTTTTTCCTGACATCAAGACTAGATTTGTCTCTGCAGCTATCACCAATGAGTTCTTTCTTCTTGAGCTAAACAGATTAAGTATAGTACCGTTTCCACATGATAGTCCTTCAAATACTTGAACACAAGTATCATATCCTCCCTGCTCCTCCCTCTTTCCTTCAACTGATCTTCATATGACATAGATTCAAGGTCCTTCACCATCATGGTAGCCCTTCTCTGCATGCTGTCCATTTTTCACTTAACATGAATTTCAACTTCCTGTTCAACCTTTGTTTTATCTGTTCTAGCTTGAAGATTATTCTCCTTGACAGAGATAAGAGTTGAGGGGTTCTGTCTTCTCTCCTTTGCCCATTGTCTTCATCTCACCTTCCTGGGGAATGGTTCTGTCCCTTCTTTCATCTTCCTCTTGCCCCAACATAGAACAAAGAGTCCCTCATGGCCTTGCTACTCATTGCCTGCTTTCATCTTCATCAGATTTATGCACCTCCTTTTTATTCACTGGTCATGCAACTTTTTGCTAGTATTTCATGTAGATATGAAAGCAGCAACAAAAATAATCCATAAGACAAATGGCCTTTCTTCTTGAAAGATTCTTTGTGCACATCATCACATTGGGTGGGTGTCTTCTCAAGGATTAGAAGGAGAATATAGACAAGAGTTATGTGGGATGAGAAGTCCTGAATGGGATATAATTTGGAGAGAGTACTCCCATTGCTGAGATCATGGAGCTGTTTTGGAGGAATCCTATTATTATAAATATATTGCCAGTATTCATGGCTCCAGCTAAGAGATATATGAATAGTCTGAGAATAAAACTTGATCCCAATTAGTGTAAATAACAGATCTCCTGAAATATTTGCTTATATTTGATTCCAGCCTCATAGAAATACACAACGTGAAGTCAAATAATGGCCACCACTTCAGGAGATTCATTGTTCACACTAATCAGGACCTACCTATAACTAAATTATCACTATGTTCAAGAAGTAAGAATTTGGAAGCAATAAATTAGTAAGGCAAAATGGATGAGGGAAGTTGTTCTGCCCAGTATGCTAAGATTCTATTTAGATGAAAAGGAGTTTTTAAATTCCAGGGGGAAGAGGAAGTGATTTACCAACATCATGAGAAGGAACAGAAGGGTAGGGCCTGTGGAGCAGCTTCAATCACCCAGAATGAAACCAGAGAATCATAAAAGAACATTGCATGAGCCTTTAGCTCTCTGATAAAGATAACAAAGAAGGCAGCATTCTACCCTGTTTAAACAAACCATTTAGGAGAAGGAGTCTTCTGCAAGCACTCTACATGCAAATAAATGAATGATGGCCAACCTGATTTCAACTCTGAAAAAAAGGCAAAAAGAGAAATGTTAGATTGCTGAGCTTTCCATCAAACAATCCTAGAGAAGGTGAAACTTTTGGGTGAAGAGCTTTAGTCCAATAATGACAAAAGACAGTCACTGGGGTCATAGATGGGAATTTTCTCTTACAGATTCTGGGCAGGAAGTACTTTGTAAATTTGTAGTAAATTGTGATCAAAATGTGAATTATTGTTGTTGTTATGATTGGCACGTTTAGCGCTATTGACACCCATAGTTTGAAATGGAAACCAGTTTTCTAAATGCTATTCCTCTCTCAATGCCAAACTCAAATCACCTCCTCCAAGAAACTTTCTTTAATTCCTCCAGGTTTGTTCAGGTCAACAATCTCTTAAAATATCCTGGATATTGGGCTAAGTGCTGGGGACACAAATACATACATACAGAAAGAGCCGTCCTACCTTCAAAGAGTTTACATTGTAATAGGGAGGGAAGAATTCAAAAAGGAATCTGAAAAGGAGAAGGTGGAGAGAGAAGGCAGAAGGAACCTGTGAGGGTGCATGGGCGAGACAGTGTTGAGTGTCAGGAGTGGAGCCTAGAGAAGAATGAAGACATAGCTAGCCTAAGTCATTTCCTCCAGCCCACGTTAATTTCTCCCTTTTCTGGTACAGAGGAAAGAATCCTGGATTTGGAGCCAAAGGACCTGACTTCAAATACTGACTCTTCTACTCGCCACCTAACCTCTCTGAGCCTTAAATGTTAGATGAGATGTCTTTAAAGGTCCCTGCCAGTTCTAAAACTATCACCCTCAACCAAGATGGAGTGATTCAATGTTGGAGCAGGAGGGGAAGTCCTTCCTCCTCCTCCTCAAGATGACATTGAATCATGGCAAGGGTTTGGGGGCTTGTGATATGAAATCATATCCTTGGGACACCTCAGTTCACTGGGGTACCAAATGGTAAATCACTTGGTTTCTGCCCTGGCAGCAGCAGCTTGTGGGTTGGATGGAGTCACTAGATTGAGACTGATCTTAGTCAATTGTTAAAATTCAGCAGTGATTGACAGCATTGATAACAGAATAGTCAGGTATTTACTGAAAGGGATTGTATTCATTCTACCATTCTGTCATAAACCCATCACAGTTTCTATCAAAACAAGCTACTTGCCTGGAGTAGACTTTTGTAGCCAGACTTTTCCTTACATTTGTCATCCCTGTTTAAAGTACAATTTTGCTGACCTGAGATTATTATGTTAAAATTTTTTTCCTACACTTCTTTCCTACATATCTTTTTCAACATTTGCATAATTTCACAAAACATATTTAAAATTACCTAATGCAATAAAACTTTCCTTCCCTTATCCCATCAAAGGTGTTTTCCATTGTCCAGGAGGATGTGGATAACAATGTCCAAAACTCAAGGAGGATTTCTTATACATGGTGAGTTCTTCCAGATGCTCCTATTGAAGGGTGATTACATACCTGAGGTGTTGAATACATAAAATCTGAGAATGATACAAGGCCTATGCAGTGAGATACACAGTCACTTAAAAAAAGATCATCCTAGCAAGCCATACAAGAAAAAATGAGGATGAAGAAGGGTAGTACCATGTAGTCCATCAGTATCTAGCCTGGATAAACATTGTAGATGGATAGTGAACTATGGCTGAAAATGAACAGGAGAAAGAAAAAATGTAGGATTGCATTGGGGGAATTGTGAAACATGTCTAATGATCCCAAGCTAGTCCCTGACTCAAAGTCCATTTTTTCAGCACCAATATTTCTCCCAATGAAGAGGCTGCATGCAGTGTTATCACAGGGGCTCCTAGACTTATTCATGTCAAGGATCCCTTCTCAGAATTGTGTTTTTAAATGTTTAAAATAAAATGCATAGGCTATGATTACAATGGAAACCAAATTTATTGAAATATATTGAAAATATTTTTAGAACAAAACAAGTTTATAGACACCCCCCCAAAGTTAAGCCATTCTGGTGTGATAAAGGACCAAGTCTGGAATCAGGAGAATCTAAGTTCATGTTCTTCTTTAGACACAGGTGACTAGATGGTCATATGATTTGGCAAATTACTTAACCTCTCTGAGTCCCAAACAACTCTCTCAGACTATAAGTTTTAGACAAATATTGTGATACATTGTCTTTGGTGTCAGAGGTTGTCATTCTTCATTTGTGTCTGACTCTTTGTGATTCTGTTTGGAGTTTTCTTGCCAAAGACACTAGAGTGATTTGCTATTTCCTTTTCCAGCTTATTTTACAGATGAGGAAACTGGGGCAAACAAGGTTATGCAACTGGCCCATAGTTAGTAAGTGTATGAGGCCATGAAGATGAGTCTTTCTGGCTCCAGACTGCTGTTCTGTCCATTGCGCCACTGAGTTTAATTGCTGCACCTGACATTGTCTTGAGAAGGTGTGACCTTGGGAAAATTTACTTGACCTCTCATAGAATCTATAATCCTGTGCTCCCTAAGGCCCCTTCTGGTTCTGGATGCTATAGAATTTCCTCCCAAATTCTTTCTAGGTCTGTCACAAAAGTTCACCCATGGTAGGTACTAAAGAGAAGAGACTTCTCCCTTGATCAAAAACTTTCATTGACTCCCTTGCTTCCATAAGAAAATGTCCATTTTTCAGATTGGTGTTATGAGTATGTGGGATGGGCATCCACACTATAGTGCCTCACTTTTCCCAAATGAATAGGTTGATGCCTACATACTCTCTAAGTTCACTTACTCCCAACCTGTTCTCACACTAGCAGGTCTAGGTTCTTAGATAAGGACTATCACATGGCAACACACAAATTCTCTTGGGGCCCTAACCTTCCTGAGGAGAAATGCTGTCCCCTTACTCACCATTCCAGCTCTTGAATTCCCACCAATTTGTTTCTATTTTATGTAACTAAGTACCCACAATAATGGCATTCTTAGATCTTAAGCATGACTACGAACTTAACAATAAGGGAAAAGCAATAATATTGTCACAGGCATTCATGTATTACATAAATGGATAAATAATAAATACATTTGACAGATAAGGAATAATTATAATTGACACATTAACCTTAGTCATACTTTCCCATCAGTGCATTCAGTATCTGGGAGTTAGAGTGAAACATACTTAACAGAAGTCTGCCAAACAGAGAGTGGATAGACTACTGGACTTGCAGTCAGGATGAGTCCTCAGACACTTAGTGGCTGAGTGACCCTGAACAAGTCACTTGGCCTCTCTCAGTATCAGTTTCCTCGTCTGTAAAACAGGGGACATAAGAGCATTTATGTAACAGAGTCATGAGTATCAAATGAGAATTCTATGTAAAGCACTTTGCAGTTTTAAAGTGATATATAAATGCTATCTAATTATTAGTAAGAGGAAAACTCAGGTGCTTATGGTAACTCACAAAAACGAAGCTGCTTGTCTCAGGAATTATCCATAAAAGTTCCTCCATGAATGTTGCTTCTGTGTTGCAGAGACGCTTTGCTGAGTTGGTCTATATGGTGTTTGACTAACCCCTCACTGGACATGACATATCAGCCAAACTGCTGAGGGATTTCTCTGATTCTCTGCTTCAACTATTCTCCTACTCAGGTACATTTAGTCCTTAATAATAAAAGTAGTATGCATCACTTCCAGAATAAAATGTAACTCATAAATGAAACCTTCCTGTCTGTCTCTGTCTCTCTGTGTCTTTCTGTCTCTCTGTCTCTGTCTGTCTCTCTCTTCTTTTTCCTTCCTGGGTTCAAACTATGGATCCCCTCTGTAAATGTCCCCATCTTAGTATAGGATTGGTAATCAAATTCTCATTGGCTTTGTGTAATCAGGTAAATTATATTTATCCCAAATCATATAACAGCTACAATGTCCATGTCTCTTCAATATATAACAGCAACTGGTTATCTCAAAACTGTGTCGGAGTAAAATTGTTTCAATAGCAGTTTCTCTTGTTACTTCTAACAGCTTGACTCAACAACCAACCTTAAAATGATGGTACATTACCTTAGCATCCCAGGTACTTCACAATCTGATTTTAAAATATAGTTACAACTTATCTCAAATCATAGGATCATAAGTTTAGACTTGAAAGGGACATTGGAATCCATCATATCGAACCCCCTTCAATTTTCAGATGAGGAAACTAACAGTGAAGCTAAATAATTTGCCCAGGATCACATGCAAGTAAACCATCTGTAGAAGGATTTGAACCCAGATCTCCCTAACTGTGCATCTAGCACCAGCTTGCCACCTAGCATCTATGTCCATCATCTGTCCAGTTCAATGTTCCTTTTCTCACCAGTGCATTTGTACAAGCTGTTTCCCAGTGCCTGAAATAGAATTATTCTTCTTTTCTGGTTCTGCACATTCTTCTTTTTCTTCCTCCTCCATGTACCAGCTCCTCCATGATGTTTTCCCTAATTGCTCCTACCCTAGCCTTATAATGACTAGTTATCTCTTTCCTCAAATCATTTTGTTGTATTTATACTTATTGGTGCCAGAAACTGTGCTAAGTGCTTTACAATTATCTCATTTGATTCTCACAACTCTGGAAATTGTGTCATTGTTACCCCCATTTTACAAATGAGGAAACTGAGGCAAAAGAGGTTAAGTGACTTGTCCAGGGTCACACAGTTAGTAAGAGTCTGAGGCTGTATTTGGCTACTACTACTGCTGCTGCTACTACTACTACTACTACTACTACTACTACTACTACTACTACTACTACTACTACTACTGGCTAACATTTATATGGTGCTTACTATGTGTCAGGTACTGTACTAAGTGCTTTACAAATATTATCTCATTTGATTGGTACACATGATATAATGTCTCAGTAGGATGTAAGTTTCTTGATGGCAGGGACTTCATTTTTGTCTTTGTATCCCATAAGCCTAATGCTGTGTGCACAGTAGGTGCTTAATAAATGCTTATTTAATAGCATGGGGCATTTTTGTGCTCCATTTACACATTTCCTATATAAACAACAAAATAGGCTGGTTAGGGACAGGGTTTGGGCAAGGGAAGGGACAAAGACTTTTAAATATCCACGTCCTCCAAGAAACTTTCTTTAATTCCTCCAGGTTTGTTGAAGTCAACAATCAATGGAGGTTATGGAGTGGGCATGCTGAATTTCCTCCATAGGTACCTTGCCCCTTCTGGAATACATTACCTATGGCACTTGAATCAACAGAAAGATCTTTCAAGAAAGCATTATAAATTTTTGGCCAGAGACTCCTTTAAAATCCTTCCCCCTCTGTTCTCCTTCCCTTTACTTCCTCTTCTGCCTAGGTGTTTTTGTTTCCAAGCAGAGAAGGCACTACCTGAGTGGGTAGATCAGTCAGCTCTGCTGCCAAAGAATCCAGGGCTTGGCTTCCATCCTGATCAATATCACACCCCCAGTCTGCTCTCCCACTGTATTTATAGAAGGAATCCCAGCTGAGGTGAGGTGAGCCTTCTCTATGACTCACTTTAGGAAAGTGCAAAACAATGACTTACCTGCTTGATCCCTATCCTTAGTCAGACTTACTAATTTGAGGAAATATGGGCACAGTGCCTCCTGTGTGACTTTAAGGTAATAACTAAGAGCTGAGACCAAATGTCTCCTGTAGTGTAGCTCTGTGTCAAGAATGTGGTTGATAGCTGGCCCTTATCATAAACATCGACAGCATTTTTAAAATTTATTTTTAAGCAAAGTTTTATTTGGGAATGGATCAGTGGAATGAATGAAAAGGATCCTCAATTTTGTTCCCAAGTTAGGACTAACCAATGTCTATTAACATTATTTTGGTACTCTGCCCTCTGAGTTCATGAAACAAATGCTTTGGTCAGATTTTGACAGCTGAAATGCAGCATAAATGTTTCCTGGGAATAGAGGCAAGATTATCACAACAGTGTGGTTTTTTTATTATCCTGAATTTGACAAACACCAAATAAAACAAAGATTTCCGTAGAACAGATGAAAAGGATTGTACATGAAACTGTGAGTTTCTATAATGCTTGATTTGTTTTAAAATAAATATGCTTGTATATATATATACATATATATATGTAAAATGTATGTGCATATTTTAAATATATGTGTATATGTATGAACATATGTGTAGAAGTATGTATGTACGTATATATAAATTCAACATGTAACTTATAAAGTTGTCCTCTTTGTCTATGTTTCCTTCTGGACTTTTTTTCTCTTCTCTTTGTGCAATTTTTTAATAAGCTTCGGTGATTCTCTTTAATTAATGAATTTTTTTGGTTACTCTGTCCTACCTGTTTCAGGTAGGATTAACCTGTCTCCCTTGCATACCCTGAGCTGACGGAAAAAGAGAGACAGGAGAGAGAGAGAGACAGGGACAGAGAGAGAGAAAGAGAAGGAAAGAAGGAAGGAAGGAAGGAAGGAAGGAAGGAAGGAAGGAAGGAAGGAAGGAAGGAAGGAAGGAAGGAAGGAAGAAGGGAGGGAAAAAAACTCATAACAAATATCAAAAACAAATTCTCACACTGACCATGTTAAAAAATGAGTATCTCCCTCTGCATGCTGATCTTGACTCCATCTGTGAGACGTGGTTAGCATGCTTCATCATCCCTCAATCTGGGTCATTTCATTGATCAGAATTCTTAAGTCCTTCAAAATTGTTTTTCTTTACACTGTTGTTATTAGATACATTGTTCTCCTGGTTCTGCTTACTTCAGTCTAGATCAGTGCATGTAAGTCTTCCCAGGTTTCTCTGGAACCATCCCTTTAGAGCAGCTAAGTGGCACATTAGATAGAATGTCAGATCTGGAGTCAGGAAGACTCATTCTGAATTTAAATCTGGTCTCAGATACTTACTAGCTCTGTGACCTTGGGCAAGTCATTTGACACTGTTTTCCTTCGTTTCGTCATGTGTCAAATGAGCTAGAGAAGGAAACAGCAAACCACTCCAGAGTCTCTGCCAAAAAAAACCCAAATGGGTTCATGAAGAGTAGGATGTGACTGGAAAAAACTTGTTATAGTATCAAATTTGTTTTCTTAACCAAAAAATGACTGAGCAAATCCCTTTAATCCTTTCTTTTGTCACAATAATATTCCATTACAATAATATGCCATAATTTGTTCAGCTGTTCACCAATTGATGGGCACCCCTCACAAAAGTGTGTAAAAGGGCCTTAGGCTCGCTAGCTACATGTGAGGAAGGGATAGCTAGCCTGGCACACTCTCCCCAGCTCACCCTGACCCATTCCTATCCCTTATCAGCTTCAGCCATTCTGAACTGAAGGAGGATCCAGTTCTGCTGGGTCTCTGATCCCGCCATAAACAAGACATAGTGTTATCAGAGTTTACACAACTCCCAGAGAAATTCTCCTAGGAAGTGCCCATGCCAATGGGTATCCATACAGTGCTGAGAAAACCAGAGGGAAGTCACCAGTGCATTGGGTTGCACTCCTGGGGAGGATTCATTCAGAATAGGGATGGGAGTCTCACAGAATGAAGTGAGATGAATTGTGATCTGTGACATTCATGGGAATGTTCACCTGAACAAGATCACAAGTTTATGGAAATGTCCAAGAAGAAAATGACACACTTCAAGGAAGCGCGATAACACCACTACCAAACCATTCTGGCAATCATTTGCATCAATTTGCATTAATTATGAACCAGAATGTCCCCTTATTATGTATTTTAGCTGGATGAAATCCCTAAAGAAAAGATTCTTTCTGAACCTCCTTCTTTCGGTCTCTTCTAGCCATTAATATAAACGTAAAAGAATCATTTCTCTGAGTCTCATCTATGACATGAACCCATGTTGATGAACTCCTTCTGCAGAAGGGATGCCTACAGTTTCTAAAAACGTTGGGGGCCCATGAGTCTTGAGGGG
The DNA here is from genome assembly GCF_028372415.1 of Notamacropus eugenii. NCBI lineage: Eukaryota > Metazoa > Chordata > Mammalia > Diprotodontia > Macropodidae > Notamacropus > Notamacropus eugenii. The sequence continues at coordinate 269,985,638 of NC_092873.1, forward strand.
ACCTTTTTAGCTCTTCCCATGGTCAACATTGCAGAGGGATCATTTTTCTGTCCAAAGTTTTTCTTCATTCCTGGCAACTGTTATTATCTACCTTCCTTCCCAGCCCAACTTGTATATATTTTAATTTATTAACTTGATATTTATGCTACATATATCTAAACATACATGTATATAATGTGTATATGTTATAACTCGTGTATAAATATGTGCGTATATATGTACATATGCATGCATGCTTGTGTATATCTATATATACATGTGTGCATGTATGTGTGACAGCTAGATGGTTCACTGGATAGAGTGCTGGTCCTGGAGTCAAGAAGACTTGAGTTCAAGTCCAGTCATAGTCACTTGACCCTGCTCAAGTCACTTAACCACTGTTTGCCTTAATCCAATGGAGAAGGAAATGGCAAACTACTCTAGTATCTTTGCCAAGAACACCCCAAAAAAGAGGGTCAAAACGAATCAGACATGACTGAACAACTGTGTGTATATATTTCTATGTGTGTGTGTTCCCTCCCCCATTACAATGTCAGTTCATTGCAAGTAGGGATTACTTGTTCTTTGTACCCAAACCTCAGTGCCTAGCACATAATAGGTGTTTAATAAATACTTTTTAATTGACGGGTAATAGATCTAGAGATGAAAGGGATTACAGAAGCCAACAAGACCCAGCCCCGCTAGTGATTTTAGAGGGGAGGAAACTGAAACCCAAAGAGCTTAAGATACTCCTCCATCCAAATCACAGAGGTAAAATTTGAACTCAAGACTTCTGGTTATAAAGCCGATGCTCATTCATTTGTACTAAGAAAAAGACTCTGAGGGAGATCAAATGCAACCACAAGCAGAGGCTGAAACGAAACTTTTCTATTTTTGCCATAAAAAAGAACTTTCTACAAAAATTCTCTGTGCCAGTGGGACCAAACAAGGGAAGAAACATGTAGAACTCAGAAGAGACATCAAGGTCTAGCTACACTGGAAATGTCAGACATTCGAGCTGAGAATTTCTCTGGCAGAACTTCTAGTCTAACACCCAAAGTTTTATTAGCATTTATGAGCTGTAAATCAGCATTTAGAGGAAACCAGCCCGGACTGCGGTGGTTGGGGAGGGGAGACTGCCTCAGGCCTGAGTGTTTATGCAAATAGTTTGGGGTTTGGTCACTTCCCAGACTGCAGTGTGGCTCCTCTCAACTGTCTTGCTGGTCTCCTAATGTGAATCCTTCTATCATCTGGGAGTATCTTTGCCAAGAAAATCCCAAATGGGGTCACAAGGAGTTGGACAAGACTGAACTGACTCAACAACAGAGCTCTGAGACAACTAGGGGGCTCAGGGGATAGACTGCTGGGCCTAGAGTCTAGAAGACCTTGATTCCAGTTTGGCCTCGCTATGGAACCCTAAGCAAATCACAACTCCTCCGCACCATTTTGCTTACCCCCATCCGTAAAATAGGGATAATAATAGCACCTTCTTCCTAGGATCATCGTAAGGATCAAATAAACTGGCAGAGAACTGGAAGTTTTGCTACTATTACCATTAATATCATCAATCAATAGATATATATTGTTGTGGTTATTATCATTATTGTAGAAGGATTTAGCTCATGGACATTCTGAGCTGGCCTACTGTATGGTCAAAGTAGCTTTGTCCTATTGACAGTGAGGACTCAAACTTTTACATCTTCAAATCTGTCTGACAAAGCACGGTTGCCCCTCTTTTCCCCAGGCATTCAGGAATGAGGGAAGAATTCACTCCTGGGAGGTGACATCATGTGGTAAGGATGGGGAGGACCTGAGGACTTCCTCTGACTGAGTCACCTTAGGTAGTGTCAGAGCATAGGAATCTTAGAGCCTAGGCTTTGATATCCAGCCTGGAATTCTAGGTTCCAAGAGCCCATGGCTCTAGATCTCATCGTGGACTCTACTCCCTGCAATGAAAAGGTCAAATCTAATGGACCAATGCACCAAGCACATTTCTGGGGCCACAAAGCATCTCTTCCATATATGTCTCCATCTTGGATGATCCGAATATGCACCAAACCCCATTACATTATTGTGTACTTCTTCTATGTTTTATTCTCCTCAACAGAATGCCACTTCCTGTAGAATATGGACAATTTCATTTTCTCTTTGTATATCCAGCATTTTTTCTCCTCCTTTTCTCTTTCTTTCTCTTCCTTCACCCCCTCCCTTCTTTCCTTCCCTCCTTCCTCCTTTCCTTCTTTCTTTCTTTCCTTTCTTCCTTTCTTTCTTATCTTCTTCCTTCCTTCCTTTCTCTTTCTTTCTTTCTTTCTTTTCCTTCCTTTCTTCCTTCCTTCCTTCCTTTCTTTCTTCCTCTCTCTCTTTCTTTCTTTCCTTCTTCCTTCCTTCCTTCCTTTTTCTTTTTCTTTCTTTCTTTCTTTCTTTCTTTCTTTCTTTCTTTCTTTCTTTCTTTCTTTCTTTCTTTCTTTCTTTCTTTCTTTCTTTCTTTCTTTCTTTCTCAGTCTGCCTTAATCCTCATGCCTTCCCTCTGTTGATTATTTCTCATGTATCCTGTACACAGCTTGCTTATACGTAGCTGTTTGTATGTTGTTCCCACATGAGACTGTGAGTAGGTACTGTCTTTGTATCCCCAGCACTTTGTACACAGTAGGTGCTTAATAAATGTTTATTGACTGAACTCAGTCTTCCTGACTCCAGGACTGCCACTATACCCATTGCACCACCTAGCTACCCAGGAATAAAGCTATTCCCCTGATGGAATGCTTGGGTACATGTGCTTGGGCCCCAATTCTAAAATCACATTTCTCATAAAAATCACATTTCTCCCTAGCCTCAAAATACTATCTCAGGCAATTTCTTCCCAGCCCAAGGACACAGCCTGCCCCAGCAACAACTGTTATCTCCCTTCCTGCTATAGCAGCCAGCTGCACCTATAGTACTTATTAGTCTGAATCAACTGTGTACTGACTGAACTGACACTGCACTGAGTCATAACCACATTTACCACTCACTGACCAATCATACGTATCCTAGACTTAGACATATGTATACTCTCTTACATTTATCTTCTCTAACAAGATCGATGAGAGCAACCTGGTATTTCTGAGCCAGCCCTGATCTTAGTTGACTTAGTGACATTTCAGGCCTAAAACCATACCTCCAGGTAGCCCCTCCACCTTGGGCTATTTCCCAATGAACTCTGGGTAAAATACCTGCACAGTAGATACCAAAAGTTCATGTTCCTTTAAGAATTGACCACTCTTCAATCACTCCCTAATCCTATCCCAAAACACCTAGTTAGCATATTTGGCACATGTTTCTTATAAAAAATTCCTATATAAACTTTCCCCATATCCCTCTACAGTTGCAGGTTCCCTAAGAACTCTTGCCCACTGAAAAGTGTAATCAATCTTCACCATGTCCTCAACAATGCTTGAGTCCACGAATTCCCTCTAGGCGACCTGGCCCTGGTACTCTGGGCTTTGTGGGGGTCTCACCCCCTTCCCCCCTTCCAGCCCTTATCACTCCCACAGACAGTCAAAGCAATAATGACTTTTTTCCAGGTATTTTATTTTTTCCTTCTGATACAGACCTATGATTTCACTGTGTTGGGAACTTCTGATGTAGAAATTCCTTCCCTTGATGTAAATAGGCAAATCTTTCATAAATCTTATCACAGATTTTGAATTGGAAGGGACCTCAGTCCATTTAGTCCAACCCCCTCATTTTACAGAGAAGGAAACTGAATCCCAGAGGTGTTAAACAACTTACCCATGGTCACACAATGGCAGAGCTAGGATTTGAACCCAGATCCTCTGACTCAAGAGCCAACACCCTTTTTTCTGAACTAGGGTATCCCTAACCCCACTGTGAGGAGTCTTAGAAAACTGTAGGGGGACCTGAGCTAATAAGTGCCTTGGCCAATGTTCTAGAGCCAGTATTTGTTAAGTGGAAAGAGTGCTGACTTGACATTCCTGGGACCATGGTTCAGATCCCACTTCTGAGATATATCATCTATGTGACTGTGGTCAGATCACTAAGCATCCCTGAGTGTCTGTTTTCTTATCTATAAATGAAAATTGCTGAATATATTCCTTTCTGGGCTCTGCTCTTGACTCTATGAATGTCTACCATGCCCACAGCAGCCTCCTTACCCAGGAATTTTGTTCTGTGCCTAGACTTCTGATACTGGAATTATACCCCCTACCTGTGGCCCCTTCCTCTGATTGGCTGGATCTTCCAGAGCCATCATTTTAAGACCAGCCATGGTGGTGCAGTGGATAGGGGCCTGGAGGCAAGAAGACTCATCTTCATTGGTTAAAAATCTGACCTCAGACACTTAGTAGCTATGTGACCCTGGGCAAGTCACTTACTCTGTTTGCCTCAGTTTCCTTATCTGTAAAATGAGTTGGTGAAGGAAACAACAGGTATCTCGGCTAAGAAAATCCCAAATGGGGTCATGAAGAGTTGGACACGACTAAAATGACCGAACAACAACAAATATCTTTATTCTCTGGGTGCCACTCCTTACACTCTAGATGTTCTCTACCATGTTCCCTCAGCCTCTTTTTCAGTCTACCTTTTATATGTTTCTTCCTCCATTAGAATATAAGCTCCATGAAAACAGGGACTGTCTTTCTTTCTGTTTGTGTTTGAACTCCCAGCACTTAGCATCACGCTTGATATATAGTAAGTGCTTAATAAAGGCTTTTTGACTTGTCTAGAGTAGACTAGAAGACATCTAAGGTACCTTCCATGACCTTGTCATTCACTATGCCATTACCACCTCACCACATACTTTGCTTTGTAAAAACCTGGCAACCTACTTCCTCTTCTAGCTCGTTATTCTGATGGTCTATATAGATGGCACTATCTGGGGCAAGCTCTAAGTCATATATCCTGTATCAGTACCCATTTCATTCCCTAAACACGGCAGCAAAGAACATTACTTAGCAGAAAGGCTTATCTCCTGGATGTGACCCAAAGTCTGATGATTTAACATTCTCTCTACCTCCTAAATCTCTTTTAAAATAATTTTTAAAAAAATTAAAAAGCTCATATGGTTCTTGTATGTTTTCCCTTGCTAGTTCTATATTGGGCTTGTATTTTTTCTTTTTTGTCAAAATTATTAATGGAATACTATTGTGCTATAAGAAATGACAAACAAGCAGACTTCAAAAAAAAACCTGGAAAGACTTCTATGAACTGATGCCAAGTGAAGTGAGCAGAACGAGGAGAACATTATACACAGTAACAACCAGAGTGGGCTAGGACTGTTTTTGATAGACTTAGTCCTTCACAGAAAAGCAAGGACTTAAAACATTCCCAAAGGACTCTTGATGGAAAATGCCATCCACATCCAGAGAAAGAACTATGGAATGAGAACACAGAATGAAGCAGACTATTTTCTCTTGTGCTATGTTTTGGTTTGGTTTGTTTTTTCTCAAGGTTTCTCCCATTTGTTTTAATTCTTCTATGCAGCATGACTAATGTGAAAATGTGTTTAATAAGAATGTATGTGTAGAACCCATATAAGACTGCAAGCCATCTTGGGGAGGGAGGGGGAGAAAATTTAAAACTTGTGGAAATGATTGTTGAAAACTGAAAACAAATAAATTCATTTTTAAAAAATTCTTAATGGCTCAAAGCCTTATGTTTTCATATTTTCTTTCAAGTCCTAATCCTCGCTATCAGCTGGGATATTGTATTTGACAAGAACTAGAGAACAGGGTTTTTGAGAAGCTGCAATGATTTTGCATACTTGGACTATCCACATTTGATTCTGCCAAGGCCCATCCTGGAGGAACACACAGGGACCAGCATGGGGATCCCTGTGCTCATAGCAAGAAGAATCTTAAACATACTTCAGGGTCCCCTTGGAGGCTATTGTGCCTTACTGGAAGACATTAATCTTGGTCTCAGACTTTCTGAGCAACCATTTCAGGATTTCTTTGTGCCTCAATCAGTCTACTTGAGCAAACTGAAGAGGGAACAAAAACAACTCTGGCAAAGGCAGACTAGACTTTATGTGGTACCACCAGCCCCACACATAGGGATACAAGCGTAAGGCAAACAGGACCTTGCCCTGGGCACACACATGGGAAGGGGCACTTGTTTCAGGCAGCTTCCTCTGGACTGCTACCCCATGATGCTATGATCCTACACTCCATTTCTGGGACCCCTGATTTCCTCCCTCCTCTACCCACAGAGATGAGGTTCTCACAGGAGAACCTACAAATTATACAGGTCTGCTACCACTGGAAGAATGGTGATAAGAAAGTCTTCCTTCATTCTCAAAATGAAGGGAGGTGATGCCATGGCATGCAAGTGAATTAGATTTAAGTGAGGGAGGGCTGTGCAAAGTCACCAACCTTACTTTGTCCTCCAGAGCCATCTGGGTCCAGTGGCAAGATATATATCAGGATGACTGGAGATGGCCTAGGATGCAATGGAAGACCTTGGTGTTTTTAAGCTAATGTATTTAAACAGGTCTTAGTTTGACTTAGGCAATACCATTCAGTGGTTAAGGGTAGGTAAGAAAGGAGGCAGAGAATGGGCTCCTTACCTAGAAAAAAAAATCAACTTTAGAGGGAAAAACTCTCTGGGTTTCTGGCCAAAACAGAGGAAAGGAAAAAAGGAAAGGAAAGGAAAGGAAAGGAAAGGAAAGGAAAGGAAAGGAAAGGAAAGGAAAGGAAAGGAAAGGAAAGGAAAGGAAAGGAAAGGAAAGGAAAGGAAAGGAAAGGAAAGGAAAGGAAAGGAAAAAGGAAAGGAAAGGAAAGGAAAAAGGAAAGGAAAGGGAAAAGCAAAAGTTGTGTTGTTCAACTGACAAGTTGCAGTTAGGTTTAGTAATAAAAGATAATATAGGATATGATTTTATGCTGGGGATAGAAAAAAAGATGTGGGAAGCTAAGCTAATGATAATGGGGTATAAACACTATTATATAAACAATAAATGTTATTCATATAAGTGTGTGTATTTTTTAAATATGGTTGTTGTTCAATCATCTGAATATCATTCAAACATTTCAGTTGTGTTGTGTTCCCATGTGGGAGTTTTCTTCCCAAAGATACTAGAGTGATTTGCCATTTTCTTCTCCAGCTTATTTTACAGATGAGGAAACTGAGGTCAACAGGACTAAATGACTTGCTCAGGGTCACACAAACAGTAAATGTCTGAAGCTGGATTTGAACTCAGATCCTCCTGACTCCAAGCCTGCTGCTCTATCCACTGAGCCACCACATCACCTAGCTCTTTATATATATATGTGTGTGTGTGTGTGTGTATGTGTGTGTGTGTACGTATACACATATATACATATACAGGCACACATATACATACACACATACATACACACACATATATGCATATGCACATATACATATACAATGTATTTGTGTATATATGTATATATATATGCATATATATGCATGTGTATATGTATATGTGTGTATATAGGTGCATATATATACGCACATAGATATATATGTGGGTATGTGTGCCTACATATGTATATATAATTCCTTTTTCCATATTGTTGTTCAGTTTTATGAAATAAAAGACTAAAAAATGGAGTTACATGATGAGAGGAGTAAGAAGATTGTTGTTATTGCTTTTAGAAATGTAGAAAAGGCAGGGATGTAGTGGGAAGAATCTTGGACTTAGACCTGATTTAATTTTGAATTACGTTTCCTACATTTAAATAGATGAGTGACCTTGGACAAGTCATTTGAGTTTTCTAAGCCTCAGTTTCCTCCATTGCAAAATGGGGGAACATGACAGCCGTGGGACCTTTCTCAGAAGCTGCTTTGAAAGCAGTGATATGTGAAGTGTTTATCAAGTTTTAAAATGCCATCCAAAATGTTGTCTCTTATTGTTTGTCTCAGGTTTCAGTTAATTGAGTCTCAGTGGTTCCCAAGGTTATGAGGCCTTCCCTGGCCTTCAGTTTCCTTATTAGTAACATGATGTGGTTGGAATTGATGTCTAGAGTCCTTTCCAGCTCAGGGTCTATGATCCTAAGAGATCCTTTCTGATGAACTTGTGGGAAAGAGTGTTCTACAGGTAAAAAGTGGCTCAAACTCTTCCAATGCACATAGCCCCAGGGTAGGGCTCTCAGCCCAGGAATAAGACAGCAACCCCACTTTTCTGCCAGGGTGAGACACTATAGAATAGGCAGCTAACCAGAGGGCTTGGGCGGTAGTGAGTCACTGTCTTATTGAAAGTCTCCATGGGTGGAGGGCCCAGACCTGCCATAACTTCCTTATTAGGATTCCTGGGGAGATCCTGCCCAACTGGGTCTACCAGTTGGGTGGAGACAGGATCTAGAGCAATAGGGCAGGCTTAGAAGTGGTCTTATTGAGTTGACTCCATTTCAGCAAATTTGACCTCCTCCAAATGTACCCTTTCATTAAAAAGCTTGTACTATTTGGCTTTGACTTAGTAGTCAACAAGACTATGGAAACCTTAGGTTCATAGAGTTTACAGCTAAAAGAATCTTTAGAGTTTATGTCATCCCACCCCCTCACTTGGCAGATGAAGAAGCCAAGGCCCAGACAGGTTGTGCCTTCCCAGAGTCACACAGCTAATATTTGAGCTCAGGTCTTCAAACTCTGAAGATTCTCTGCTCTACTCCTACCATACCAAAACAGTACAGTAGCTCCAACTGATTACAAAAGGCTTAAAATGGATCTTGTCCTTGTACAACCTGGACAGTCTACCAGGGCCATGCCAGGAAACTGAATCACTTCCATGTGAACTGTCTTAGGAAGATTCTGAGGATCACCTGGCAGGATAAGGTACCATACTATGAAGTCCTTACTCAAACTAAACTGCCAAGCATTCAAATTCTGCTTCACAGAGTGCATCTCTGATGGGCTGGCCACGTTGTTCAAATGCAGAATACCTGCTTGCCAAAAAGCCTATTTTATGGAGAACTCGCATAGGGCAAGTGTTCACGTGGTGGTCAGAAGAAATGATACAAGAACACTCTCAAGGTTTTTCTGAAGAACTTTGGAATTAATTGTGTGACATGGGAGACACTGGCACAGGACTGCTCAGTATTATGTGCCCATGTCAGAGAAGGTGCTGTGCTCTGTCAGCAAAGCACAGATTGAAGTAACTCAAAAGAAACATGAGATGCACAAATTTAGAGAATTTACCCCAAATGCTCACATGGACATTTGTGCCTGACCTGTGATAGAGCACCCTGAGTGTGTATTGGTCTGATCAACCCCAGCCAGACACACTGTAACTTGACTCTAGCATAATGATGTCATTTTGGTCCTCTTTGAGAATGAAGGATCATAACTAACTAAACAGTAACAAGGACTGGCATCTACCATCTATCATCTAGCACAAAATAGGACCAAAGGTTCTAGAGCCAGAAGAGATCTTAGTTATCTAGTCCAACCTTCTCATTTTACAAATCAGACCACTGAAACACATGAAAAGAATTGTTGAAGGTCACACAGGTAGAAAGTAGCAGAGTATGGATTTTAAACCAAATCCTCTAACTCCAAATCCAGGATTTTTTCAACTGTACCCATCAATGGTTTTTGACTAAAGTAAATCAATTAATAAAAGCAGAAAACATGCAAATGCTTGGCTGTTTTTGTTGTTGTTCAATCATGTCTGACTCTTCACTACCCCATTTGGGGTTTTCTTGGCCAGGATATTGGAGAGGTTTGCTATTTTCTTCTCCAGCTCGTTTTACAGATGAAAAAATCTGAGGCAAACAGTTAAATGATATGCCCAGCGTCACACAACTAGAAAGTATCTGAGGCCAGATTTGAACTCGGGAAGATGAGACTTCCTGACTCTAGGCCCCTCACACTATGCCATTTAGCTCCTTTACAGGTTGATATACCCCATCCAGAAATGATGGTGGAGTTGATGACTAGAGAGGGAGTTGGCGAGGGGAGGGAGGAAGTTAAGGATACTCATACTCAGTATTAAATAGATTGGCAAGGGGAAGGTGGAAGTAGTGAGCAGAGAAGCAAGTGAAGTATGGTTGGGTCTTTCCTGAAATAGTTTTTCTGGGAGAGGCAATCATTCATCAAGAGGCTGGGGCCCCAGAGTGGAAGTTCCTCCAGGGCATGGTCTTGGATAATAACCAGAAACCAGTTGAGGAGGTGATAGAAGAGAAAAGTATGAGAAGAAAAACACTAGGTAGATATGCTGGGTAGGTTGAGGGAGAGCTAGAAGCATCTAGGATGGTAATTTTATCATCTTCTAAATTAACTTGGTACAAAGCCCAGGCTGTCCCTCATCAGTTATGATTTCATTGATTCCTAATCAGTTTGCTGAACTGGATTTCTATGTGTGGAGGGTTTTGGCCGTTTTCAGTTTATTCAAATAATAAACAATTATTAAATAACTGTTTTGCCCTAAAACTATCCTAAGTGCTAGGGGAGATAAAATTTTATGTAAAACATAATTTACTTCAGTTTAATAGGTCCTAACCTCAGGAGCTTATGATCTAGTGGAGCTATAAGAAACAAATACAGATCAGGGCATTTTCTTTAGTTGCTCCACCCCCACTGCCCCAAGCCTGGAACACTCTTCCTCCTCTTCTCTGACTATTGACCTCTCTGACTTCTTGTGTTGCTGTTCAGTCATTCAGGCATGTCCAACTCTACACAACCCCATAGACTTTGTCCATCTTGTTTTCTTGGTAAAGATACTGGAGTGGTTTGCCATTTCCTTCTCTAGGGTTTCCCCATTTTACAGATGAGGAACTGAGACAAATAGGAGTTAAGTGACTTGCCCAGGGTCACATAGCTAAGTGCCTGAAGAGGGATTTGAACTCAGATCTTCCTGACTCCAGGTCCCATGCTCTATCCACTCCCAACTGTCCCTCTGGCTTCCTTTGTGTAGTTCCAACTAAAATCTCATCCTCTACAGGAAGCCTTCCCCAAACTCTCTTAATTTCAGTGACTTTTCTGTTTATTACCTTTCCTTTATTATGTCTGTCTGTCTGTATATATATATATAATATATATACATATGTATCTATATTAATTCCATCAAAAGTTAAGTACAAGCAAAGTTTAGAGAGATGCAGAATTCCTGGCTCAGTAAGAAGGCAGATGAAATTCAGTTTTATGCTGATAGTAACAATCCAAAGCACTTTTATGATTTCCTGAAAGCTATTTATGGACCAAAAACCTATGGTACATCACAACTACTCAGTGCTGATGGAGCCGCATTGATTAGTGATAGTGAGAATCTTCCACAGAATTCTCAACAGACCATCATCAATCAATGCTGAGGCCATTGACGTTTACCTCAGGTTCAAGTCAATCTCTCCTCAACTAAACTTACAACTGAAGAAGAGGTTTTGAGGGCCGTTAGGGTCCTTTCATGTGGTAAAGCACCTGTTGCTGATTCTATTTCAGCTGAGATTTACCAAGTAGGAGGACCATTGTTCATACAAGAGCTGACTGAAATTTTCCAAGTTTCCTGCAAGAGAAAGTTATCCCCTAGAAGTTCAAGGATGCCTCCACTGTTCACCTCTACAAAGGTAAAGGGAATAAATTGTCCTGTGACAATCACAGAGGGGCCTATCTCTTAGACATTGCTGGCAAGATTCTTGCCAGAGTCCTCCTTAATAGGCTGATCCTTCACCTAGAAGATGGTTATCTACCTGAGGGTCAATGTGGCTTCAGAAAGGGCCAAGGAACAGTTAATATGATGTTTGCCGCCTGACAACTCCAGGAGAAATGCCAGGAGCAGAAGAGAGGTCTGTACACAACATTAATAGATCTGACCGAGGCACTGTTAGTGGTGAGGGCTTATGAAATATTATGTCGAAATACAGTTGTCCAGAGAAATTCATCAGTATTGTATGTCAGATTCATGATGGCATGTTTGCCCAGGATTCTGGATAGTGGACAATGGTCTCATGCCTTCCCAGTCATCAACTGAGTGAAACACGGCTGTGTGCTTGCACCCACGCTTTTTAGCATGATGTTTTCAGTCATGTTGTCAAATGCTTTCAATGAGGCTGAACATAGTAGCATCAAGGCCAGCTACCATACTGATGGTAATTTCTTCAACTTGAAAAGACTACAAGCCAAGATCAAAGTGGAGGGAGTGCTGGTGCATGATTTTCTGTTTGCAGATGATTGTTCACTCAATGTAGCCTCTGAAGCTGAGATACAACAAAGTATGGATCAATTCTCTGCTGCCTGTGCTAATTTTGGCCTAATAATTAACACCAAGAAAACACAGGTGCTCCATCAACCACCACCACACCATCCATACATGGAACCAATGGTTATAACAAATAGGGAAATTTTAAATGCTGTGGATAAGTTCATTTACCTTGGTAGTATACTTTCCAGGGATGTACACATTGACAATGAGGTTGGCGCACACATTGCCAGAGTTTGGGAGGCTACGAAGAAATATTTGGGAGATAAGAGGTATTAGACTAACTACTAAACTGAAGGTCTACAGAACCGTAGTGCTGACCTCATTGTTGTATGCCTGTGAAACATGAACAGTCTACCAGTGCCATTCCAGAAAACTAAATTACCTCCATTTGAACTGTTTCAGGAAGATTCTGAGGATCACCTGGCAGGATAAGGTACCAGACACTTCAGTCCTTGCTCATGCTGAACTGCCAAGCATTCAAACTATGCTTCAGAGAGTGCAACTCTGATGGGCTGGCCACGTTGTTTGAATGCAAAAATGTCTGCTTGCCAAAAAGACTATTTTATGGAGAACTTGCATGGGGCAGGTGATCAAGAGAAAAATTTTGGATTTGACTGTGCAACATGGGAGACACTGGTACAGGACTGCTTAGCATGGCATGTCCACATCAGAAAGGGTGCTGTGCTCTTATGAGCAAAGCAGAATTGAGACAGCACAAAGGAAATGTAGGATGTGCAAATTGGGATATCCACCCCAAATATTCACATGGACTGTCTGTGCCCAACCTGTGGTAGAGCGTTCTGAGCTCATATTAGTCTGATCAGCCACAGTCAGACACACTGAAACTTGACTTTATCATGGTGATGTCACTTTGGTCCTCTTCACAAACGAAGGACAACAACCACACCATACGTATATATATATATATATACACTTTATATGTATTTGTTTACATGTTGTTTCCTGCATTAAATTGTAAATACTTTGAGGTCAGGGGCTGTCTTTTGCTTCTTTTTGTATCCCCAGCAGTTAGCACAGTGCCTGGCATATAGTAGGTACTTAATAAATATTGATTGATTGATTGGTTGAAATGTAATGATGCAGAGTAGTACCTGATAAGTGCATTCAAGAATTGTCTTTAAAAATGTTATCCTGAAGTTGGTGAAGGAGGAGCTGGCGGCTGTGATGGGTCTGTTTGATTATGGACCATGCACTGATGTGTGTGCTTGAAATGTGAGAAATAACAATTTGTGAAGACTTTGCCATCTAGATGCTTGACTGGATTAAATGCCTAATTAGGATGATTTGTGAAGTTATCAGTCATTTGAAAGAGTAGAGCCCTCATCAACACCAAGAGGATTCAGTGAACTTTGACTCACTGTGGGATGAGTCAACTAAGAGGAAGAAGAGGTTCCCACAAGGTTAAGAACCTCCAGATGAAATTTATTTCCTTAGAAACCCCTAAACAGACAAGTTTCTTTGCCAAACGTCTCCCAGGAGGATGCAGAACCCAAAGTGACAGCTTTAGCCAATGATAAAGCCTTGCAGAAGGTTAGTGCACTTGAACATGAACTGGTTACTCTCCAAGGACAGATTGCCAAAATGGTGACTGTAGGTACAGCAGAGTCTTACTTCAGGTGGCTTAAGTCTCATCACACTAACAATTATCCCAGCATTATGTGCTGCTCCAGTACTACCTCCTCTTCCTTCATCCGGAATACACCAGGGTGTATCTGTTATTGATCTGATTAGAGAGAGAAGAGAGAGGAACGGTAGCTCTGGAAAGATATTGGTAGAAAGTAGCCCAAAGAAACCTGAAGTGCCACATAGGCTAGAAATCCTAAAAGACATGAATAATGCAAAACTTTGGTCTGTGGAAAGATCAGAGGAAGACTTAAGACCCAAACCAGTGGACTCTGCTGAATCTGCAACCTTAATTGCAGAAGCTTTGAAAAAGAAATTTTTTTATGGTTCCAGAAGTGATAGCAAAACTGAAACTGAAAAGTCCATTTCAACATCTGAATCAAAGACCATTTCAGAAACTATATTGTTTGAGTCACACGTGTTGAGATGTACAGAAAAAATGAAATCTTTAATTGAAAATGTTTTATATTCCTAAATAAACACTAAGTAGAAGGAAAAGACTATTTTGTTGAACTGTTGTTTAGTTAGGATTAAGCAAGGCTGGAAATCAACAGGATTCAGTAAATCCTTGACTTTTATGTTCAATGGCAGCCTGTGAAACCAAAAAGTAAAATAAACCATGACCAAAGCATGGTTTTTTGTTTCTGAAAGATAGTCTTTTTTGGAACCACTCATGGAATTCTGACAAGTTTCAGTATATCCAGGTTGCTTGGATTTAAATTGTCCATTCTTTTTTTAAAAAAATGTTTAGCTGTGACCCCACCTCCAGTAAGGGTCTTTGGTTTAAGCCATTTCAAAACTGTTTCCTCCATCACAGGGTAAGGGAAACTTTGGGGCTTGCAATGATGTGATCAAATTATTCCTCAGAAGACAAAAGCAGAAAGCAAATAAACACAGTTAGTTGGAACCAGGAAGGAAAGAGACTCATGGAATTTTGATAAGAAAGGTATGGAAACTGTTCCTTTAGCCAGTCAGTCAGTGTTTATTAAGCATCGACTTGTTCCAGGCACTGTGCTAAACCCTGAAGATACATAGAGGCAAAGTGAGATCCCTGACCTTGAGGAGCTCTCTACCAGATCGGGGAGACAACAAGCAAAGGTGGACAAGCAAGCTATACACAGGATAAGTGAGAAATAATTGAGAGGGAAGAAATTCAAGTTAAGAGTGGTTAGAAAAGTTTTCCTGAAGAAGATGAAATTTTATTTGGGACTTAAAAGAGAACAGGGAAGCCAGGAGGTAAAGAGGAGGAGGAAGAGCGATCCAGGCATGGGGGACAGAGAAAGAAAATGCCCAGAGCTTAGAGATAGAGTGTGTGGTTTGTGAAACAGCAAGGAATTCATTGTCACTGGATCAAAGAGTATTTGGCTGAAAGCACCCAATTCAGCTTCCGCTGTAGACTCTTCTCCAGTCATCAGCTTTAAAAAATAGACCCCTCTCTGTCATGGTAACAGGAAAGGGAACAGTTCTTAAAGAAAAGTATGAAATGGGAGAAGAAAGGAGCAAGTTAGAAACATATCTTCCAATAAAAACTGACATGATTGATGTAAACCTTGGTTGACAATCGTCCGAAGTTAAGGTCTGACATAAAAGCAGAAAATACTGGGCTTCGAGAGTGTTCAGACGGAAAAGAGAGGATTGAGACAACTGTGAGAAGAGGTCTTTGGCTAAGGACTCCTGCGTCTCTCCAAGGTAGTGGGGGAAGATGTAGGAAGGACTCTCATGTCTCTTTTCACCATCAAGGGAATAACACAAAAGGAAAGGACACTTCCATAGTATTCCTAATCCATTGTTTTAAACAGGAAAGCTGTTGTTCTTAGGGATGGTTTGTCTGTTTCTACATGCAAGTTTATCAACTGCATTATTGAAATTTAGTTCATAGTTCCATAACAAGAGATTTTGGTTTTGCTTTTGGGGGGGAGGGGGAGGAAACATGTGAAACATCCAGGTGCCTGAATGGTCCTCCCACTTGGAATTTTGGCTTGAGTAACCAAGACGGCTTAAAATCATCACCATCTCTATTCTATACTGGGCAAAGATTGGAGTTAAATTTTACCTGCTGTGAAGAAGCTGGGTTCCAGGGTTAGTGACTCAAACTCAAAGCAGTTATGTGGCCAGTAGTTCAAACTCTCAGTTTCAGGCTTTTTGGTTTCTGATTCCATGCATGTAGAAATAGCCTAGAATGCTTTTGAACAACAAACCCACTTGTGAAGGGGTGCTGCCTTTTCAGAGGAGAGAAAAAGACTGGCTCTACTTCAGGTAAGTTATTAGTAAAAGACCCTCATTCACTGGTAGAAAGAACAAAAGAGTGTTTATTTAACATGAGAACACAATTCTACTGGGTGCTAACACATTTTATAGGTAACAGTGAGGTCCTTACCTTAAAGGCTGTATACAAAAGCCATTTTTGAGGGGATGCAGTTTCACATGCCTCAGAACTAGCTGAAAGATATTTCATTAACTAGGTTCAATGGACAGATAAAAATTTTCTTTTCTCTTTATTGGGTTACTTCTAATCTATGGATTAACTGTCTCAAACTGAGGGGATATAAATATCTTTTTCCCTCACTTGGTAAACAGTGCCCAGTGCCTCCAAGAAAAATACTGTGGAATTTGTTGAATGGGGACAGGAGGTTATTTTACCCACCCCATCTAAAAAAAACAGACATATCCCCACTAACAGAGGATGACATTCTACTTAGTGGTCCCGTCTTTTTTCTTTAATAGAAAAATAAGCATATGGTGTATATTTGTTGCTGTTAAAAATGTTTTCAGACATTTCATCTTCACCCCAACCTTCCTTCCCCCCAACCCTGAACCAAACATCTTTGTAATTCTTATTGCCTCTCTAATTATAGGGCATTTATTTCCTTTGTCATAAACTTGTTCTTGATGTTTTAGATATTTTTTAAATAATTAAGTATTTTTTTTAAAAAGAGTATTTAGCTGGAGGTGTGAGAAGACTGAAAAGTTAGGAGAGGACTAGATCATGAAAGTCTTTGAATGCCAAACAGAAGATTTTGTATTTGTATTTGATCCTGGAGGTGATAGGGAGCCATTGGAGTTTACTGAATAGGAGAGGTGACATAATCAGATTTGCACTTAGGAAAATCACTTTGATGGTTGAATGGAAGATGGACTGGAGAGGACTTGAGCAGAAGAAGGAAGAAGAGGAGGAGGTCATAGTAGCAGTAGCCATAGTAGTTGTAGCTGTAGTTAGCAGTGGCAGCAGTGGCAATTGTAGTTGTAGTAGTAGCAGTGATGATAGTGGTAGTGGGGATGGTGGTGGTAAGCAGTGACATATCTATTTAAGATTTGCAGAGCACTTTACAAGTGTTGTCTCATTTTGATCCTCACAACAACCCTGGGATGTGGATGCTATCATCACCTACATTTTACTAATGAGGAAACTGAAGCTAAAGAGGTTCACGCAGTCACACAGCTAGTGTCTGAGACAGAATTTGAACTCAGGTCTTCCTGCCTCTAGGTCCAATACGCTATCCAATATGCCACCCAGTAGTCTAAGGTAAGTTATTTATAGTCTGTGCCTCTGTTTCCGCATCTGTAAAATGAGGGATTTTGACTCAAGGATCTCTATCTAAGGTTTGGGACAGCTCAAAATCTATGATCCTTTGATCTCAAGTCTAAGCTGTCTGGACTTCAGTTCTCATCTAGAAAACAAAAACCAATGATTTTCAAAGTGTATTCTGCTTCTAAAATTCTATGCTTTACCAATTTCTGCTCTCCGTATTTATCAATTCAATTAAATCCTGCAGGCATTTGGTAAGCATTTGCTATGTACAAGGCACTATGCTACATGCTAGATACAAAGATGAAAACAAAAGAATCCTTGCCCTCGTGAAGCTTATAATCTGTCCCCTACTCTCTATATTTCCAACCCTGCTGACATGAGGTAGAAAGATGATGGCCCTACAAACTTTAGAAATAGGTTACAAAGCAAAATGGGGCAAATTTCATAAATTGATTGGATAGTTCCAAAGTAACACACTTAAAATGTTTATTCTTTTTGACCAAAATATTCCCTAAACTAGAAATCCCTTAGGAAATAAGCAACTTGAAAAATGATTATCCTCGGGAGGCAATGATAAATTCAGCGGAATGTTTATATGGAGTTTTCCAATAGTCTGGGCCAATATGAAGCCCTTTCACAAATGAGGTCCCTTGAGTCCGTCCCCGGTATTTTGTAGCCCTGTTGCTGTCCTTATCAAGAAACATGTCATTAACTGAGGAGTTTAGTGGTATGACCCAGCTGCATTTCTAGCATCACAGACAAAACCATATCTGCCTTCCATATAAGGTGATTTTCAATGCCAGACCATGAAGAAGAGATGATCACTGCACAATAGTGATTATCTCAGGAAGATCAGAATAAAGTGAGAGTTTATCATAAAGAATGATGACCAATGAGTTTCCATCTCCCATAAAGTCTGGACAATGAGAGTTCAACTGTTACTGGGGCATAAGAGATTTCTGGTTTCATCACAAGACAAATGGACAATATTGTGTAGTGGAAAAGGCATTGAACTGGGAATTAGGACCTGGCACCTACTTTTGGCTTTCCCACAAGCTTGTTAAGTATCCTTAAGCAAGTTATATCACCTTTATAGGCATCATCCAAAAAACAAGGAGGTTGGACTAGGTGATAATGTTGTTCAGTCATTTTCCGTTGTGTCTGACTCTTTGTGACCCCATTTGAGGTTTTCTTGGCGTGGTTTCCTTCTCCAGCTTATTTTACAGATGAGGAAACTGAGGCAAACAAAGTTAAGTGACTTGCACAGGATCTCATTGCTAGTAAGTGTCTCAGACTGGATTTGAGGTCAAGAAGATGAGTCTTCCTGACCTCCAGGCCCAGCACTCTATCCACAGCCTAGCTGCGCCAAGTGATAACACCTAGACTTTATTCAGAGTTTTAAAGTTTGCAAAGCACTTATTTCATTTGATCCTCACACAACCCTGAATTTGAGTCAGATGGCTGTGGAGGAGAAGCAAGGCTGGTGACCTACACAGCCCTCCCTCACTCAAAACAAAGTCAAGTACAAATCATGGCATTATTTCTTCTTTAGCAACGAAGGACGAATACAATCCTGTGAGTAGACACATCTGGCTCAATGTGGGTAACTCAACTCCTCCTCTCCTGTCTGCCTCCCCCTTCCCTTCCTTCTCCTATCCAAAGGAAGGTAAATTTGGATGGCCAAAAGATGCCCAATTGACTTGGGTTTTCCTGGCTTCTCCTCTCCCCTCTCCTCCCCTCCCTTCCCCTCTCCTCCCTCTCCTCCCCTCCCCTCCCGCCGGTCCCCTCTCCTTTCCCAAAACCTTAAACCTACTTCGCTCTGAATCTACTCTGCCAATGGGCCCCAGCCCAAGGGCTCTTCAGGACCCTCCTACTTTTACAGTGATTATCAATAGTAACTGTTACTATTTCCCTTCCACCCTGATATCTTTTCTTTCCTTGAACTCATGAAAGGGGCCACGCCCTGGCTACTTCTTAAACATGCCTATTCAATGAATGGGCATTGCCTCACCCTAAGTGAGTACCTGCAAAGACCTTGGCCTAAAGGGCCCAAGGTCTCCCAGTGCATCCTGGGTCATCTCCAGGCATTCCCTCACTCAAAACAAAGTCAAGTGCCAATCATATCATCATTTCTCTTCTTCGGTAATGAAGGATGAACACACACACACAACAACCCTAAGAGACAGGTACAATTATTGTCTCCAATTTACAAATGAGGGACCTGTGTCTGAGAGATTTTAAGTGATTTGCCCAGGGTGATGCCATTAATAAGAGTTGGTTAACTCTTCCTGATTCCAGGTCCAACTGTGATACACTGCAGCTCCTTCCAGGTCAAAAATACCAAGATTCTATGTCTTCATAGCCAGGATTGCTGCACCTGAGCAGATGATAGAATGCCTCCAAAAAGTCTTCCCCATGCATGTTGCAAATTTTCCTTTCCAGGTAGTGGAGCTATTTCAAAAGGTTCTTCTCCAGTGATTCATCATGGGGTGGAGGTAACCCTGGATTCTCCAAGGCCAAACAAATGGAATTCAAGCTCTGGCAGTTTCCACCAAGCTCCAAGGTCTTTGAGTTAGTTTCTCTCACCTGTAGACCAGTCAAACTAAATTTGAAAAAGTTCATCACCAGGTGGCCACAGAAACTTTTGGTCATGGAACCTCTTGAGCACTGTACACAAAATTCCAACAGGGCCTTGATCTGAGCTGGTAAAGGGAGAAGCCCACACCGATCCTTGAATTTCTAAGTGTATTTTCCAGTGCCAAGCATAGGCCTACATTAAATTAAACTAAATTTAAAAAATGAATAGATTCTCACCTAGTTGGAAAGATTTTAGTGTTGTCCTGTTTTTTGAACTGGATAACCTCTAAAGATTTCTTATATTGCTGCCAGATAGACATGACACAATCATGTCACTCCTTTGCTCAATGCTCTTCAGTGACTCCTTCTTACCTACCTAATGAAATTAAATATCCTTACCCTGACATTTAAAGCCATCCACAGTTAGGTACCACTTAGCCTTTCTAGCTTATACTATTATACTCTATATTTATATCTATATATAATATAGATATGTACATGTCTTATACTATTATATCTTATATTATTCCCCTCCCAAAGTATACTGTTTATTTAGTCAAAACTTTCTGCCATATATGCCCTACCCTAAGTTCTAGTCTTTGTATAATATTTTTATGTTTACACAAAGTCCCTTTCCTTGGCCCATCACTGAGGATAGTGGATTGTAGCTTCTTATCTTTTGGTTATTTCTCTGAATGTTCCTCCTTTTCAATTTGAAAGTCTCCCTCCTGCCTGAATCTCAGCTGATAAATGACTTAGCTGTTCATTTCAGGGTTGACGCTTCCGGTTCCCAAGGTCAGAGTTTCAGGTATGGTCAGAGGAATGTCTGGGATTTCCCTTCCCAAGCCTTCCCTTTCTGACCTTGAATACACCCACCTTGATGATCTAAGTAGAGTATTAGAGAGTCTCCTCCTTAATTACGAAATCTCTCTTTCTCTTAGACATCCAACCAGCTACAGACAACAGGGGTCAGAAAGCCATTCAACAGCTGTGAGAGTGACTAGTGACCCACAATGATTGAGTCAGGCAGGCGATGAAAGAAAGGTTCATTCCTGGCCCCAGTGCCAGGGCTCAGCATCATCTGAATCCTGGGAACATGATCATCTTGCTAACCAAGAGCCATCCTGGCTGGAGTTGAAAAATTCTGGGTTGTATTTCTTTGAATAAAATTGAATGGAGACCAATTAAATATCATTTTTAACCCTTTCATGTATGTGCCACAGAAATGGCATGCCAATGTTCTTAAAAAGATATACTCAAAGAATAATAATTTATTAAACATCAACTAATTTCCAGGGACTGGAGATACAAAGACAAAAATGAAATAGTCACTACCCTCAAGAAACTTACATTCTATCATGAGAGGTAGCATATATACATATGTGTGTATGCAGAATAAACACAAGATAATTATGGTTGGGAAATCTAAGAACTAATTTCTTTTTTTTAAATAAAATTTTATTTTTTAAATTAACAAATATGTATTTTCTTTCCCTTACTGGAAAAAAAAGAAAACCAAAACTCTTGTAATACATATATATAGTCAAGCAAAATAAATTCCCATATTGGTCATAAACATATCCCAATCTGCTTATTTTTAACATTATCCCTTGTTAGGAGCTAAAAATCTTTTTTTAATCTATCCCTTCCTTGAACCCCTGTAGCATTTATTGTCTGCCCCATTCATTTGGCATAATGAATCCACAAAGAAATTGGCAATCATTTTATTAGGAGGGGCTGAGAAATAATTATTTGCCCTCAAGGAGCTTATATTCCACTTGGGAGATACAATTTATACATAGATAGAAAATAATGTAAATGCAAATGACAAAAATACAAAAACAATTTTCTTTCAGGAGGAAGAGCCAGGATTCTACCTTATCTCCCTTCCACGAAGGTGGAAAACTACTTACTCAAGGGGTCCAAGAGAATTGTAACATAGGGAGGATGACGAGGAGGCCAGTAGAGAGACATAGAAGTTTGGCTTATCCCAAACTTCATATAGTTCCCCAATCCCTTCTTTGGGGTTAGAATGTGTTTTTGTAGTTGCACTTAAACTTGGTATTTAAGAGGTCCCAGGAGGTGAGAATATTTTGATTGTGACTATCATACTATTCACGTCAGTGAAGACCTGACTTGGGAGATGCTGCCGAGTTTGGGCACTCTGGTACCTGCTCACCTCTTCTTCGCCAACTACCACTTGCTGGGAACAGACAGCTTACCCCTAGAACTGAGGCAAAGTACCAGCCTAAATAGTTGCCATTTAAATTTTTTTTTTCTCAGAGACAATGGATAATTTGGGGGATTTCAAATTTCTTTTATGGGACAGGTTGCTCTGTGGTACAATAAATAGCTAGACTTCTAGAATCTGAAGGATTTTGTAAGTTCTGAGTTTGAGTCCTAATTGAGTCACTATTCCATTTTTGTTGGGGGAGGGAGTGAGGACCATGATAGATGAGTTCAAGTATCTGAAGGGTTCTCTCTGGAAGAATCACAGAATTTGAGAGTTGGAAGGGACCTCAACCATCATCTAGTCCAACCAATCCAGGAAAGGAACATCCTCTATGACATCCACAAGAAATGGTCATTCTGCCTTTACTTGGAGATCTCCAAAGATCAGGACACCACCCCCTCCTATGTAGGCAGCCCCTTCATTTTTGGGATGACTCTCATTGCTGGAAGGTGTTTTCCTGACTCTATGACTTCCACCCATTGGTCCTGAGCCAAGGGCCAAAGGCAATAGGACCAAACCAAACAAATCTAGTCTTTCCCCCTCATCACAGCCCTTCAAATCTTTCAGATCCAAGATGGCTACCATATTGTTCCTCAAGATAAACATACCCAGTTCCTTTAATTCTCATATGTCATGGACTGCTAGACAGATTAGATGTGTTTTATGGCTCTCTAGAGGACAGAATCAGGAGCAATGAGTGGAAATAAAAAGGGGCCTATTTCAGCTGGACGTAAGACTTGTCAATGGTTAGAATGACAGAAATGGAATGGGCTGCCTCAATAGGTATGGGGCTTACCTTCGCTATAGGTCTTCAAGCAAAAGCCATTTATGACAACACATCCATTTGTTGTCTATACTGTAAAACAGGGATCCTTAACCTGCTATCCCAGAAGTCCAGGAAGATTTTAGGGGAACTTTGATGGGAAAAAAGTTATATCTTTATTTTCACAGATCTCTAACTGATATTTAGCATTTCCTTCTATTAGGCATATAGGCAACATTTTTCTGAGGAGCCTATAGATTTCACTAGACTACCAAAGGGGGCCCTGACATGAAATAGGTTAGAGCTCTTGCTATGGAAGATACTCAGGGGTTCTTAATGAACATATGAAAATATTTTAATAAATGCATTTTAATATAATTGTTTGCTTCATAAACACATGCATTTTATTGCACATATTTGAATACATTATTTTTAGAATAAGTTTTATAGTCTTTGTCACCAGTGCCAATGGGGTATATGGCACAAAATGGTTAAGAACCCCTACACTAGATGATTCCTGAGGTCAGCACAGCACTCAGCATGGAATTTGGTACACTGTTGGCAATCAATTGTTTGTAGATTTGACCTGAGGTCCTTTCCTTCTGAGGTTCAGAATTAGAATTCTGTATTCTTTATTTTTCAATAATATTTTCCCCCGAACTACATGTTAAAACAATATTGTAACATAAAAAAAGTTTTGAGTTCTAAATTCCATCCTTCCTTCCCTTCCTCCTCTCCCCACCCCCATCCCTGAGATGGTCAGAATTCTGTATTCTTTAGAAAAAGAGATAATCTTCATGTCATAAATTTCCTGTGGGAATGCAGATCATTCTTCCAGGCATCCTTGTTTATTTCAATAACATCTGAGATGCCCTAGTACTTTTGTGGTTTGGAAAACTGGATTCCAAGTTTGAGTCTTCATCTTTGTAGATATTTCTGTCACCATCTGTTTTAAGTGAAGTGGTGAAATGTACTGGCTTCTTGCTACTTTCCTTCCAACTCTATAATTCTAAGATTTGGGTTGTTTGCAAATTAGGGATAAGTAAAATGAGCTGTCACTGATTAAGTAGATCAGCTAACTTTCAACAGGGAACTATATGACTCGATGAATAGGAGTTAAGGAGACCTGAGTTCAAATGTGGCCTCAGACACTTACTAGTTCTGTAACTTTGGGCAAGTCACTTCACCTTTGTCTGCCTCCTTTTCCTCAACCATTAAATGGGGTTAATAACAGCGTCTATTTTCTAGGGTTGTTGTGAGGCTTAAATGAGATGATATTTGTAAAGCACTTAGCACCGTGCCACCCTAGCGCACAGTAGGCACTTAACGAGTGCTTGCTCTCCTCAGACGGACATGTCTACAAAACAAGTACCTGACTACTGTTACTAAAGAGGAAAGGACATTTTAAGCCAATTGTTGATTTCTGACATTGACTCCAAAAAGATTTTTTTAAGTATAAGCCACTGTATAAATTTTTTTATTTAAAAGATGTTCTTTCTAGTGTTAGCCTATGATTTTCCATATTGTAATAAGAATTCAAACCTCCATATCATACAAGTATAAACTATTTTCACTAATGAATCATTTCCAAATTATATGTGTTCCAAAACTATCTGTTTTCCTAGCCAAAGTCCCTGGAGCTTAAGCCAGGCAAAGGTGAAGAGCCTGGATAGAACCTTCACACATAGACTTATTGGAGCAATATACCATAGGACTGAAACCACTCCCAATAAGAATTCATGCTAGTCAGTCAGTAAAAAGATAAGCCTGGAGGTGGATTTATTACTTCTCTTTAGCCACGTGTGTTTCAGGAAAAGAAAAACCTTTCAATTTTCCCTATCTTGAACTACTATATCAGAAGATAGAGTGAGCATAGATTAGAGGGTGAAATTCCTTGTTGGTCTGAGTTCATTGCCAGAGTAAGTACTAGAAAGGCAACTAATTTCACCACTTTGATAGCACAGATGGTGATAGAAAGCATCTGTGGGAATAGACTCAAGTTTGGATTCAGATTTTCCAAACCATGAGATTATCAGAACACCCCAGATGTTACTAAAATGGGCAGGATTGCCTGGAACAATAACACTCACTCCCACAAGGAATTCCTGACATAGACACAGAAGGACACAAAATACTCATCAGGTTCGTGCCTGGCAATTCTCAAGCCTGCGTCCCTATCCCTTCTCATTTCACTCTCACTATACTCCCCAGAATTTGGTACTGTCTCTCCGCTCAGCTTTGTCATCGCTTCAATCCCCACAAACCCATAGAATGTTAGGGTTATATTAGAACCTCTAGCCATACCCCCTCATTTTTACATATGGGGAAACTGAGGCCCAGAGAAGTGAAGTAAGATGTTCAAGGGCACATAGCTAGGAAGTGACAGAGCCAGGATTTCAAATCCAGGTCTTCCAAACCTAAGCCTGGAGATCTCTAAAAGTGGAGTACCACATCTGAATTCAGAGGACCTAGTTTCTTGGCCTAGGACTTCACTTATTGTCTTTATGGTCCTGTACAAGATGCTTTCAGTTTTCTCACATATATATGTATGTGTGTGTATACACACACATATATATGTGTGTATATATATAGATATATGCATATATATTTATGTACACATATATATATATACACATCCATGTGCATGCACACACACATGTATAGGATGGACTCAGTGATGTCTAAAACCCCTTCTACTTCATTCTGGAGGGAAGGGAACAGAGAGAGGGAGAGAACTTGGAACTCAAACTTTTAAAAAATGAATGTTAAAAATTGTTTTTACATATAATTGGAGAAAATAAAATATTTAAAAGAAAACACCTTATTGATTGAACTGAGAAGCAGAATAAATCTTTATGTATTGAAGAAATACTTGTCACCACTAAAATGTAAATTCTGCTCCCAACCCCAGCAAACTATTAGAAAAAGTTCTTTATCCTTCAATAACTTTGATGATGGTGATGATGATGGCTAGAAGTTATATAACACTTAAAGGTTTGTAAAACTCTTTACATATATAATCTCATTTGATTCTCACAACAACCCTGTGAAGTAGGGGTTACTATTATCCCCATTTTGCAGAGGAGGAAACTGAGGCTGAGAGAAATCAAGTGATTTGTCCATGGTCACACAAGTATTAAATTTCTGAGGTCAGGATTTGAACCTGACTCTAAGCTCAGAGTTCCATACACTATGTCACCTTGCTGCCAAAAATAAACTAAAGTTCATCCTACTTTCGCCCTTAAATGGATTGAAGAATATGTACCTGTTGTTTCAACTCTGTCAGCTTCAGCATGATCCTCACTCCAAAGAGCCCAGCTTTGGGAGCAAGGTACCCAGACCCTGATGCCTCATGGGAAGCCAACAACAATGACAAAATACATCTATGTATGAGTGCTTTTTTAGTGGCTTTGTGATTGTTCAGTTTCTTGCTATTTTCTTAAAATTAATTCTCTTTAAAAGAGTAAAGCCTGGATAAGTTGTGGCATATGATTGTAATGGAATACAATTGTGCTACAAGAAATGATGAGCAGGATGGTTTCAGAAACACCTGGGAAGACTGACATGAACTGATGCACAGTGAAGTAAGCAAAAAGACATTATACACAGTCACAGCAATATTGTGCAATAATCAACTGTGAATGATTTAGTTATTCTCAGAAATATAATAATCCAAGACAATTTCAAAGGATTCATGATGAAAAATGCTATCTGTGTATAACAGTCAGAGTCTGAATACAGATTGAAGCATACTATTTTTTACTTTCTTTGTTTTTCATGTTTTTTAAGGGGGAAGTTCTGTTTTCTTCCATAGCATGACTAATATGAAAATATGTTTTGCACAATTGCACATGCATTACCAATATCAAATTGTTTGACATTCTCAAGGAGGAAGCAGTGAAGGGAGGAGAGAATCTGGAACTCAAATTTCTTTAAAAATGAAAGTTAAGGTGGAGCCAAGATGGTGGAGTAGAAAGACACACATATGCAGGGTCTACCTACACAGCCCATAAAATACCTGTAGAGGGGAGCTCTCAACAAGTTTTGGAACAGCAAAAGTGGAGAGCAACGAAATGGAGGAGATTTCCAGCCCAGGGTGACGTGAAAGGCCCACAGGAAATGTCTGTTGCACCAGACGGGGAGGGGAGCCCATCCCAGCCTTGGTGGTGCATGCAGCTCACGAACAGCCCTTGGGGGCAGGATCTCCAGTCACGGAATCCCCAGTCCCAGCAGCAGCAGGTTCAGAGACACCTCAACCCACAGGTGCCAAAGGTCAATGATGGGGTTTATTCAGCTGGCCAGGAAGGGAGAAGGGCCTTCCATAGCTCCGGCCTTAGGCAGTCACAGCAGAGGTCACATAGGCAGGCAGCCACATAGGCAGGCATAGCAGCAGGACCAGTATTAGAGCATAAAAACCCCTGGGGGCATCAAAGAGATAAGTCTTGCCTGGGCCCTGTGTGGAGGCCCTAGGGGAGTTGGTCTTTGTCTCACACTGAATGGTGGCCCTGCCCATCCAGCTTATCTGAAAATCAGCCCCCAGTGCTGACTTGGAGGAAATGGAGGCCAGGTGGCTGTGGAGAGGTAACTGCTAAGATTCTGGGCACAAAAATCTTTTCCTGCTCCCAGACCAGTGTACACGCTTGATTGTGCCATCTTGGAGGAACTGAGATCTTACAGATTCCCAGAGTATACCCTACTCTTGACAAAGGACCCAAAAGTCAAGTAACTGATTGGGAAAAATACCCAAAAAAGGGAAAAAAAATAAGACTATAGAAGGTTACTTTCTTGGTGAACAAATATCTTCTCCCATCCTTTAGGATGAGGAAGAACAATGCTAACCATCAGGGAAAGACAGAAAAGTCAAGTCTTCTGTATCCCAAACATCCAAAATAAATATTTAATGGTCTCAGGCCATGGAAGAACGCAAAAAGGAATTTGAAAATCAAGTTAGAGAGGTGAAGGAAAAAGTGGGAAGAGAAATGAGAGACATGCAAGAAAAGCATGAAAAGCAGGTCAACACCTTGCTAAAGGAGACCCAAAAAAATGCTGAAGAAAATAACACCTTGAAAAATAGGATAACTCAATTGGCAAAAGAGGTTCAAAAAGCCAATGAGGAGAAGAATGCTTTCAAAAGCAGAATTAGCCAAATGGAAAAGGAGGTTCAAAAGCTCACTGAAGAAAATAGTTCTCTAAAAATTAGAATGGAACAGATGGAAGCTAATGACTTTATGAGAAACCAAGAAATCACAAAACAAAACCAAAAGAATGAAAAAATGGAAGATAATGTGAAATATCTCTTTGAAAAAACAACTGACCTGGAAAATAGATCCAGGAGAGACAATTTAAAAATTATGGGACTACTTGAAAGCCTTGATCAAAAAAGAGCCTAGACATCATCTTTCATGAAATTATCAAGAAAAACTTCCCTGATAGTCTATAACCAGGGGGCAAAATAAATATTGAAGGAATCCACCAATCACCTCCTGAAAGAGATCCAAAAAGAGAAACTCCAAGGAACATTGTGGCCAAATTCCAGAGTTCCATTGTAAAGGAGAAAATTGCAAGTAGCTAGAAAGAAACAATTCAAGTATTGTGGAAATATAATCAGGATAACACAAGATCTAGCAGCTTCTACATTAAGGGATTGAAGGGCATGGAATATGATATTCCAGAAGTCAAAGGAACTAGGACTAAAACCAAGAATCACCTACCCAGCAAAACTGAGTATAATACTTCAGGAGAAAAAATGGTCTTTCAATGAAATAGAGGACTTTCAAGCATTCTTGATGAAAAGACCAGAGCTGAAAAGAAAATTTGACTCTCAAACTCAAGAATCAAGAGAAGCATGAAAAGGTAAACAGCAAAGAGAAGTCATATGGGACTTACTAAAGTTGAACTATTTACATTCCTACATTGAAAGACAATATTTGTAACTCTTGAAACTTTTTTCAGTAACTGGGTAGTTGGTGGGATTACACACACACACACACACACACACACAGCACACAGTGAATTGAATAGGATGGGATCATATCTTAAAATAACGAAATTAAGCAGTAAGAGAGAAATATATTGGGAGGACAAAGGGAGAAATGGAATGGGGCAAATTATCTCTCATAAAAGAGGCAAGTAAAAGATTTTTCAGTGGAGGGAAAAGGGGGGAAGGTGAGAGAAAAAACATGAAGCTTACTCTCATCACATTCAACTAAAGGAAGGAATAAAATGCACACTCATTTTGGTATGAAAACCTATCTTACAATACAGGATAGTGGGGGAGAAGGGGATAAGCAGGGTGTGGGGGATGATGGAAGGGAGGGTGATGGGAGGAGGGAGCACCCTTGGGGAAGGATAGAATCAAAAAAGAGAATAGAAGAAATGGGGGGCAGGACAAGATGGAGGGAAATATAGTTAGTCTTACACAACATGACTACTATGGAAGTCATTTGCAAAACTACACAGATATGGCCTATATTGAATTGCTTGCCTTCCCAAAGGGAATGGGTGGGGAGGGAGGGATGAAGAGAAGCTGGAACTCAAAGTTCTAGGAACAATTGATGAATATTGTTCTTGCAACTAGGAGATAAGAAATACAGGTAATGGGGTATAGAAATTTATCTTGCCCTACAGGACAAAAGAGAAGATGGGGATAAGGGAAGGGAGGGATGTTAGAAGGGACGACAGATTGGTGGCAGGGGTAATTAGAATGCTCAGCATTGTGGGGTGGGGTGAGGGGAGAAATGGGGAGAAAATTTGCAACCCAAGATTTTGTGGAAATGAATGTTGAAAACTTAAATAAATAAATTTAAATTTAAAAAAAAGAAGAAAAAAATGAAAGTTAAAAGTTGTTTTTACATATAATTGAAATTTTTTTTAAATCAGCAAAAAAAAGCTTATACAAGATTTCTTGTAGGTTTGATTTTTTAATTCAAGTGAAACATCAGAATTGCTGATTCATTTTGGAAAAAGAATTTTAAAATTCTGTCAACTCTATAGTCTAGGAGAACTTCTCAGTGGTACGTGGGCTCCATGACTTTGTATTTTTATTACCAAGCATAGTACTCTGCACATAATATATGCTTGAGAAATGTTTGTTGAATTGAATTCAGTTCAACTGAGTACTATGATAATAACGCTGTTCAGGACAGGAAGATCAGAGGTAGAAGACAGTTTACTCAAGTTCTTATCAAAAGTGATCACTCTTTCATAGAAGGATCATCCCTGGGATGTCGACAAAGTGGGCAGGGGCAGCTGTTTTTATGGATAACAGTTAGGATTCAAAAAGATTTTGACAGGCTAGAACATTGGACTAAAACTAAGATGAAATTTAATAGGGATAAATATAATCTTACCATTGGGTTCATCAAAACCCATTGATGGATTGATTTCTAATTCCAACTGTAGCATGCTAGCCATTGTACCACATGCCCTCTCTAGTTTTCAAGCCAACATTTTAGCAGCCTGGAGTGAGGAAACTACCCACATGGGGCTGGGGAGGGGAACTGAACAGGGACTACTTCCCCATCCAGAACTGGCTCTCTTTGGCCCCATTTTATTTCCATTACTAGAACAGAGCCAAGTCAAAAACTTCCTCTTAGTAATCTTTTCTCTGACCCTCAGTGACTGTTTAAAAAGTAAGTGAATAAATGTACATTTGTTGGTTAACTGATTCTAAGTGCAGTGTTTGTACCTGAGTGTTAAGTTCCCACTGGAGTTGCTCAGTCCTCCAAAATATTTCTAAATGACTTATCTTTAAATTACAAAGCACTTGAATTACTTTAACTACATGCCTAAGATATGAATCTCAGCATACCTTACATTACAGCTTTCATGAGACAGATTTGGCTCCAATTCAGGCCAAGCTTGGTTATTCCTATAAAGTGCATGTTTTTGACCAAATACGCAAAGGAATGTGAGATACTGAGAGGATCATATATACAGTGGCAGGAGGCTCCGTCTCCCACATGCAGCTATCTCTACATTGCCAAGGCAGAGAGTTATGGTTGTGCCATCTTAATGATGTGATCTACTCCCGCAGGCTGGGATTCACTTATTCCCCCAACAACAAAAGGGAGAATCAGAGAGGGGAAGGTTGTAGAGTAAATTCATGTTTTGTTCTGGTCATATTGGAATTAAAGAGCTAACTGTATTGTAGTGGATGAAGAACTGGTGTTGGAGTCATGGGTTCAAGTCCTGTTTCTGACACATATGATTTGTCTGGGGAATTGTCTGGGGAACTAATTTAGCCTTTTCAAATTTCTTAGATAAGTTTTTAAGCCCATAGGTTACAGATGGGAAACTGATCTACACTGGTGAAGGAAATTTCCACAGTAAGAATTCCCTACATTGATAAAATTCCAGGCATTTCTCTCCCCTCTCAAATGCCCATAAATGTTGGGTCTTGAGAAGTGGTAGACCTCTTCCATCCCCTCTCTGCTCTTCCCTCTTTGGAAACTCTCCTGGAGCATCAGGTTTGACTTCTCCCTAAGTTCTTGAGCCACTCAGATTCAGGAACTGCTTGCATAGAAATGCAGAATTCAGAGAAATCCAAACCAAAAGAAGTTGGAAAGTTCCTTCTGCAGTCCTTCACTTTTCTCCTTGGTTTCAGAGTCTGGCTTCACAATCTCCTTGCTTGTCTCTGCCTCTTGGATTCTCCAGTTTCCCCCAGTGCTCAGCACAGAAGCCATCTTTTACATGAACAAAGCCTTTTCTGATGGCCTAGTTGCGGGTGCCCTCTCTCCCCAAACTACCATGCAGTTACTTTGCATATATTCTGCAAATAACTATGGCTATGTTAATAATAACTACTCTGTGAGACTAAACTCTTTGATAGAGCTCTGGACTTGGACACAAGAATGCCTGGGATCAATTCTGCCTCTGACACTTACTAGCTATGTGACCCTAGGAAAGAGTCTCAGTTTTTTCATCTATAAAACTACATGGTTGAAATTGATGGCTTCTTACTTTTCTTGTAGCTTTAAATCATTGATCCCATGACTGTCTCATTTTTGTCTTTTGATCCCTAGAATTTATTGCAATGTCATTCACGTAAGGGTAGAGATTGGATCTGTCATTATGTTGACATGGAGAATTCTCAAAGTAAAGGACTTCCAGTGCAGATCAATACCTCTCTGAAAGAAGAGCGCTCTAGTTGACAAACTGGAAACTAGGAACCTCTTGTTGCCTAGAGCATTAAAAGGTTATGTGACTTGCCCAGGTCACACAAATAGTGTCTGAGGCAGGACATAAACATGGGTTTGGAGGCCAGCTCTATAGTGAATGAGACATGATGCCTGGGACATAGTTAAGTGCCTACTAAATGTCAGTTCATTGATTGAATGATCACAATCAGAGCCTAAGCCTATATTCTTCCACATGTACAGGATCTGAGGTGTGAGGATTAATTAAAAGATTAGGGGGAATAGGACACATTTGGGAGAAAGGTCCATTTCTCAGCAAGACAGACACAATAGGAAAAATATCAGGTTCCACTCAAATTTTTGATGTAAGGCACAGAGAGTAGTTATTCCAGAAAACCTAGCCTAGCTCTGTCACCTTCAATCATGGTAAGTCCATGAGAACCTAGTTGGTTCTGGGGAAGACTGAGAAATCTAAGTCTGCTGTGCTAATGGATCAACCAATAAGTCAAAAAGTATTTATTAGGTTGCTACTATATGTCAGCCACTGAAGATATGAAAGCCAATATGAAGTAATTCCTGCCTTCAGGAGTTTACATCAATCAACCAAATAATTACAATCAATTGGTCAGCAAGTATTTATTGAGAATTAACTATGCAAGACAAAAATGAAATAATTCTTGCTTTTGAGGAGCTTACAGTTTCACCAAACAGGAGGGAGACCACATGTACACATATAAGTATATACAAAATTAATAGAAGGTAATTTCAGGGTAGGTACTGGAAAATCCTTATGTGGGAGGTCACAGGGGTAGATGCTGGAAATCCTCCATAAATCTCAAGATCAGTTCTGGAATCATTGATGGTTTTCCTCAGGGCTTCCCATCTCCACAACTGATGTGGAATTGGATTAGGTTATCTAAATCTACTACTTGTTTGAATAAACAAATTCAGAGTTGAGAACTGAACCCAGAACTGAGGGTATGTGTCTTTAAATTTCTAGGGACTTGAGATAGAAATGTGATATGCTAACTGGAAGGAAAGGGAGAATGCAAAAGGAATAGAGGAAATCCAAGAAAGATGTAGAAAGAGACAAAAGTGTGATAAAAGATGAAAAGTGGTTGGAGTAAAAAGTATTAGGACTTAAAAACATAACTCTTCAATTTCAGTAGAAATCATTTTCCTAAGCACTTCAGTTGAAAGTATTAACTGGATTCCATTCTGGGCACAGCAGAGAGTACCAGACCTGGAGTCAGGAAGATCCAAGTTTGAATCCTGCCTCAGATACTAGTTGTGTGACTTTGGGCAAGTCACTTAACTTCTTCCTGCCTCAGTTTCCCAAACTGCAAAATGGAGGTTGAAAATAACACCTCAAAAAGTTCATATGAGGATCAAATGAGACAAATATAAAAAATGCTTTATGAACCTTAAAGGGCTACAGAAATGCTAGCTATTATTGAGCCATTATCATTAGTATATCATGGGAATTCTTAAGAAGACCTGGGTATTAATCCTGATTGTCTCTTTGAAAAAAAGAGTCTTTAAGAAGATCTGGGTGAATTTATACAGGATGTTTGCCTGAGAAAGACAATATTCACAGAATGACTTTCCTTAGGGGAGTATACATTATCTAGTTGAGAGGTTGTAGGATTTTGAAATTGAGGCCTCAGTGGTCATGAGGAAATAGACAGTCTGAGGGTGGGGTGTCAACCCCATAGAAAGTAAATAATCAATTGACAATCCGGAATAAAACCTTCATAGATCTGGGTCCTTCCCCTCAGAGATTCTTGACCACAATTGCGTACAAAAGTCTAAGATCCACCTGCTTTCCAGTCAAGGTATTTCTGACTCACCAGGTGACTATAAGGTGAGATCAAGGAACTAAAGAGCTGCCTGTCATCTCTAAGCTGATTGGCCCACAACCTGTCAATGGACATCACAGCTGTATGGCTGCAACTGCTGTATGGCACAGCTTCCTAACAGGCTCAGTCACAATGGCCATGAAAGTGGCCAAGTTTCAACTTGAATGCTGCCCAGTTCATGTTCTTGAGAAATCTGGTGGTGACATTTTTCTGATTCTCATAAGCCGTAATTGGTTATTGCTATGTATAAGTCATATCCAGGATGCAAACCCTGCTCCAGAATATGAGCTCAATTCAACAAGCATTTTTTGAGTGCCTACTGGGTGCCAGGCATATAGGCAGTGGCTATACAAAGGCTAAAACTAAAGCACTTACATTCTACTAGAAGGAGAGGGGTGTGAGACAATAGGAACATAGATAACTGAAAACAAAAGATTCACAATGTAAAGAAAAAAATTATTTCAGGAGGGGGAAGTAGAAGATCATTAACAACTCATCTTTAGAATTCAGAATCTACCACTGATTCTGTCTATTATATGAAAGATCTAGGACTTTGTCAGTAGACAGTGTGAGAAATCCTTCCTTCAGAAGAGATAACTATGATCCTTGATATCTATCAATAAATCCTAAAGACTTGTTTGAAGCACAGAGAGGCTGAGTGATTACCCAGGGGTACACAGTTAAGAAATGCCAAGGGGAAGAGTGAGTCTAATTCTTCCTGATTTTAAGGGCAGTACTCTACCCACTAAGCCAGGCTATCTCTCTGTACTTAGACTTTATTGTATATAGTAAATATATGGTCTATATTCTCTATTTTTCTTTTATTTATGATAAGAGGGTAGACTATATGGTTTCCAATGTCTCTTCCAAGCAAAATATTTTATGACTATGATATTATGATATATATCATCCCTCAGGCTGAATTGTCAGCTCCTTGCAGTTAATGGTTATATTTTCTATTTCTCATGTCCCTCATTGAATTTATCTCATATGTGCTCAAAAAATGAAAGGGAGTGATCACTAAGAACTAGCATGGGTTCATCAAGGACCAGTCATACTAACATCATTTCCCTTTTTGATAAAGCTATTGGACTAATTGATCAGAGAAATGTTGTAGATGTGGTACGCCAGAATTTCAATAAAATTGACAGTTTTCCACAAATGGTATCCTTGGTGCAAAATGGGAAGATGTAGCCTAAATGATAGAACGATTTGAAGGATTCAAAACTGGTTGAATGACCAGATCCAAAGAGTCGTGATTAATGGATCATTAATGAAGGGTGCTAGGGATCTTACCTTGGCCTCCTCAACAGTTTTATCTATAACTTGGATGAAGGGCTAGATGGCACATGTATCAAAAATTCAGGTGATACAAAGCTGAGAGGGTTTTTAATCTCTTGGATGTCAGATTCAAAATGATGTCAGCAACTTAGAAAACTGGGCTAACTCTAATAAGATTTGGAGGGAGGAGATGGGGGAAATGTCTGGATTTATGCATTTATCACCTTGCATACTGTGGTCACCTAGAAATATTAAATAATACTGACAAAAAAAGGAAGGTTCATTCTAGTATGATCAAAATATTGTACCTGGAGAAAGAATCTATCAAAACATTCTGGAGACTAGCTTCTGAATTTAGTCTTTCCTGATTCCTAGTCAAAGTTTCTTGGTTACATCCTAAGTTATCATCATTTGTTTTCCATATATCCTAATTTGCTGTTTTAAAATCATATCTACACCTCCTCATCAAATTCCAAAAGCAGGTGTTTTTAAAATGCAGTCCCATTCTAATATGAAAATGTTTTACATGATTGCACATGTAAAACCTATATCTGATTGTTTACTATCTCAGGGAGGGGAAAAGGTAGAAGAGGGAGGGAAGGTCAGAATTTGAAATTCAAAACATTTTTTAAAATGTTAAAAATTTGTTTTAATGAGTAATTGGGGAAAAATAAAACACACACATTTAAAATGCAGTCCCATCCATCTATACTTCCAGGAGTATGCCTGTTGATGACCAAATGTCTGACCTTTAACATCCACAATGTATAGAAAGTCAATCATTCATTCATTCAAAAATATTCATTGATTGCTCAAAATCACTTGATTAGAGAAATGCAAATCAAAACAACTCGGATATACCACATCACACCTGTCAGATTGGCTAACATGACAAAACAAGAAGATGATAAATGTTGGAGAAGATGTGGGAGAGTTGGAACACTAATTCATTGTTGGTGGAGCTGTGAGCTGATTCAACCATTCTGGAAAGCAACTTGGAATTATGGCCAAAGGGCTACAAAAATGTGCATACCCTTTGACCCAGCAATATCACTTCTTTGTATCCCAAAGAGATCATAAAAATGGGAAATCCTGCATGTAAGAAAATATTTATAGCAGCTCTCTTTGTGATGGCCAAGAACTGGAAATCGAGAGGATGCCCATCAATTGGGGAATGGCTGAACAAGTTGTGGTATATGAATGTAATGGAATACTATTGTGCTATAAGAAATGATTAACAGGAAGACTTCAGAGAGGCCTGGAAAAACTTATGTGAACTGATGCTGAGTGAAAGGAGCAGAACCAAGAGAACTTTGTACACAGCAGCAATCACAGTATGAGAGGCATTTTTTTGGTAGACTCAGTCCATCATAGCAATTCAAGGACCTAAAAAATTCTCAATGGACTTTTGAGGCAAAATGCCTTCCACAACCAGAGAAAGAACTATGGAACTGGAATACAAAATAAAGCAGATCATTTTCTTTCGTAAAAAAAAAAAAAAAAAAAGGAAACAAAGAAAAAGAAAGGAAGGAAAGAAGAAAGAGAAAAAGAAAGAAAAAAAGAAAAAGAAACAAAGAAAGGAAGAAAGAAAGAAAGAAAGAAAAAGAAACGAAGGAAGGAAGGAAGGAAGGAAGGAAGGAAGGAAGGAAGGAAGGAAGGAACGAAGGAAGGAAGGAACGAAGGAAGGAAGGAACGAAGGAAGGAACGAAGGAAGGAAGGAAGGAACGAAGGAAGGAAGGAAGAAAGAAAGAAGAAATATTCATTGATTTGTATCCAGTGCCTTCTGGGAGAAAAATAATAATGAGCATGCTGTCTTACTACAGTTCCATATCCATCCACTGGGAAGTTTGTTAGAGTCTATGACATTAATAATGATAATAAGATCACTAAGCTAGATACACAAAATTGCATTTTCATCCAAAGCCTCAAAGTTTACATGTGAGTGTAAGTAGTGGGAATGAGTGTAATAGAGAGATTTCTGAAAACCTCTTGATGATTAAAACATTTTGGTACCGCCCCACATTTTTCACATGTGAGTCTTCAATCACAGCAAGTAGTGGAATTGCATGAAGTAATCAGCCCAAAGAAATGTGGTGAACGTGACGCTCCTCTCATCTTTCTTCTTAATCACAGAATACAGCAAGAATGTATCAATCTTGAAATCATCAATCCACCAATTAATGGAGCACTTATACTGATCAAGACATCATGCTAAGTCCTGTGGTATATACGTTGTGGGGGAGGCAACATGGTCCTTACACTCAAGGAGCTTCCATTTTCTAGTTGGGAAGAAAAGACATCTCCCTATTTTTATTTTTATTTTTTTAAATTTATTTATTTAAGTTTTCAACATTCATTTCCACAAAATTTTGAGTTCCAAATTTTCTCCCCATTTCTCCCCTCCCCCTACTTCAAAACTCTGAACATTCTCAACAGTTATTCCTAAAACTTTGAGTTCCAACTTCTCTCCCTCCCTCCCTCCCCACTCATACCCATTGGGAAGGCAAGCAATTCAATATTGGCCATATCTGTATAGTTTTGCAAATGACTTCCATAAGAGTTGTGTTGTGTAAGACTAATTATATTTCCCTCCATCCTATCCTGCCCCCCATTTCTTCTATTCTCTCTTTTGACACTGGCCCTCCCCAAGAGTGTTGACTTGTAATTGCTCCCTCCTCCCACTGCCCTCCCTTCCATCATCCCCCCCACCTTGCTTATCCCCTTCTCCCTCACTTTCCTGTATTGTAAGATATATTTTCATACCAAAATGAGTGTGCATTTTATTCCTTCCTTTAGTTGAATGTGATGAGAGTAAGCTTCATGTTTTTTCTCTCACCTTCCCCCCTTTTCCCTCCACTGAAAAGTCTTTTACTTGCCTCTTTTATGAGAGATAATTTGCCCCATTTCATTTCTCCCTTTCTCTTCCCAATATATTTCTCTCTCACCCCTTAATTTCATTTTTTGAAGATATGATCCCATCCTATTCAACTCACCTTGTGCTCTCTGTGTCTGTGTGTGTATGTCTGTGTGTGTGTGTGTGTGTGTGTGTGTGTGTGTGTGTAATCCCACCAACTACCCAGATACTGAAAAAAGTTTCAAGAGTTACAAATATTGTCTTTCCATGTAGGAATGTAAACAGTTCAACTTTAGTAATTCCCTTATGATTTCTCTTTGCTGTTTACTTTCTCATGCTTCTCTTGATTCTTGTGTTTGAAAGTTAAATTTCAGCTCCGGTCTTTTCATCAAGAATGCTTGAAAGTCCTCTATTTCATTGAATGACCATTTTTTCCCCTGAAGTACTATACTCAGTTTTGTTGGGTAGGTGATTCTTGGCTTTAGTCCTAATTCCTTTGACCTTTGGAATATCATATTCCATGCCCTTCAATCCCTTAATGTAGAAGCTGCTAGATCTTGTGTTATCCTGATTGCATTTCTACAATACTTGAATTGTTTCTTTCTAGCTGCTTGCAATATTTTCTCCTTGACCTGAGAACTCTGGAATTTGGCCACAATGTTCCTAGGAATTTCTTTTTTTGGATCTCTTTCAGGAGGTGTTCAGTGGATTCTTTCAATATTTATTTTGCCCCCTGGTTCTAGAATATCAGGGCAGTTTTCCTTGATAATTTCATATGAAGGATGATGTCTAGACTCTTTTTCCAATCATGGCTTTCAGGTAGTCCCATAATTTTTAAGTTGTCTCTCTTGGATCTATTTTCCAAGTCACTTGTTTTTCCAATGAGATATTTTACATTATCTTCCATTTTTTCATTCTTTTGGTTTTGTTTTGTGATTTCTTGGCTTCTCATAAAGTCATTAGCCTCCATCTATTCATTCTAATTTTTAAAGAACTATTTTCTTCAGTGAACTTTTGAATCTCCTTTTCCATTTGACTAATTCTACTTTTTAAAGTATTCTCCTCATTGGCTTTTTGAACCTCTTTTGGCAATTGAGTTAGTCTATCTTTAAAGGTGTTATTTTCTTCAGCATTTTTTTGGATCTCCTTTAGCAAGGTTGACCTGCTTTTCATGATTTCCTTGCATGTCTCTCATTTCTCTTCCCAGTTTTTCTTCCACCTCTCTTACTTGATTTTCAAAATCCTTTTTGAGCTCTTCCATGGCCTGAAACCATTAAATATTTATTTTGGATGTTTGGGATACAGAAGCCTTGACTTTTCTGTATTTCCCTGATGGTTAGCATTATTCTTTCTCATCTGAAAGGATGGGAGAAGATATTTGTTCACCAAGAAAGTAACTTTCTATAGTCATTTTTTCCCCTTTTTTGGGCATTTTCCCAACCAGTTACTTGACTTTTGGATCCGTTGTCAAGAGTAGGGTATACTCTGGGAATCTATAAGATCTCAGTTCCTCCAAGATGGCACAATCAAGCGTGTACACTGGTCTGGGAGCAGGAAAAGATTTTTGTGCCCAGAATCTTAGCAGTTTCCTCTTCATAACCACCTCGCCTCCAGTTCCACCAAGCCAGCACTGGGGGCTCAGATTCAGATAAGCTGGGTGGGCAGGGCCACCATTCAGTGTGAGACAAAGACCAGCTGCTGCAGGGCCTCTACACAGGGTTGAGGTAACAATCAGCTGCTCAGTGCCCCCAGAGGTTTTACAATACATCAATGGCTGCTGTAGTGGCTGCCATGAGAACTGCTGCCACCTGTCTGATGTGGCCTCTGTGAGCCACTGCCTGAGGCCAGAGCTATGGGAAGCCCCTTCTCCCTTCCTTGCCAACTGAAAAAACCCTGTCACTGACCTTTGGTGCCTATGGGTTGAGGGATCTGTGAACCGCTGCTACTGAGACTGGAGATTCTGCCCCCAAGGCCTGTTTGCAAGCTGGGTGTAGCACTGCCAAGGCTGGGCTGGGCTCCGCTTCGCATCTAGTGCAACAGATGTTTCTGCTGGCCTTTCAGGTGACCCTGGGCTGGAAATCTCCTCCACTCTGTTGTTCTCCACTTCTGCTGCTCCAGAATTTGTTAAGAGTCCCTCTCTACAGGTATTTTATGGGCTGTAGGGGGAGAGCCAGCATATATGTGTTTTTCTACTCCACCATCTTGGCTCTGCCCCTCTCCCTATTTTTAAAAAGGTAATATATGGCAAGTCCCAGAAAACTACAAATAGTAAATACTTTAGGAATTCAGAGGAAAGTGAGATTGTAATGAACTGGGGTAATCAATGAAGAGAAGGCAGTTATTGATTTGGGCCTTGAAAATTTTGTAGGAAAATGGTTAGACAATAGCACAAAGTCAGAGAGTCGGAGTTAGAAGGGACCTCAGAGGCCATCTGACACACTCTTACCTGAACAAGATTCTCTTCTAGAATGTACTTGATTAATGTTCATCTGGCCCCTGCTTAAAGGCTGCCAGAGAGGGATCCTACTCAATTTTGGAAAAACCTAAAAGTAATATATTTTCTTTTTGTCTAGACTCCTGGTTTCATCAACAGTTAGGTGGCTCAGTGCATAGAGTGTTGGCACTTAATAGACACTTAATAGCTGTGTCACCCTGGGCAAGTTATATAACTTCTATTTGCTTAATTTTCTCCATTGGTAAAATGGGGATAATGGTAGCATCTACCTTCCAGGGTATAAATGAATTAATATTTGTAAAGTATTTCACAAATTTTAAAGTGTTATATAAATGTTAGCTATTAGTGTTATTGGCATAGGAATATTGTGCTACCAGTGCAGATCAGTAATTATGTGCCACTTGGAATCTTAGAGGATTGCCTCAAGTACTGATGGGATAAATGACTTGCCCATATTCCTTTTTCAGAGATAAGATCTGAACCTAGACTAGAAGGCCAGTTCTTTATGCACCATTAATATATACATACATTATATATGTATATATATATGACGCTACAAATCTTAAAGTGATATATGTAAATATAAGCTAATATATGTGTGTGTGTTATGTGTGTGTATATGTATGTGTATTTTTCCATTTGAGCCTCATAGCGGTAAGGGAGATACAACTATTATCCTCATTTTATAGAAGATAAAACTGAGAATCAGAGAGATTACGTTACTTGCCCAGAGTCATTAGCAAGAAAATATATGAACCAGGATTTGAATCCAGATCTTTTCAATATTAAGTCCAATAGTCAATCAATATGACATACTGCCTCCAAGGTTATCCTTACATCTTCCCTTTTACAAATGTGCCCCAGAATTTGAGAATTAGAAGGAACTTCAGAAGTCATCTAGACCAACCCAAAATATAAAAGGAATTCCTCAACAAGTGGTCCACAATTTCTACCCTTTGCTCTTAGCTCCTCCCTCTGGGACCAAACAATAAATCCAGTGCATTCTCCCCTATGACAGCCCTTCTATTACTTGAAGAGTAGTAGAAGAGAGACAGCTAGTATGTGTCTCCCCTCTTCTAGAACATCTCTTCTTGGGCTAAACCTCAGGAATATCTTGAATGGACAGAAGTATGTCCAGAGAGGTAGGAGGCAAACCAGGAAAGTAGGTAATGAGAATATTGATTAAGAGATAGTTGAACTTCTAAGCTGAAAAGTGTTATGCTATGTGATTATGTGATGAGATGATAACTATTTAAACTTGTTTCAAAAATGTTTGCTAAAAAATTGAAAAAGTATTTCTACGGAAAAAAAAGAGGACCGTTTATAGAATCTTGAATCTCTATTTCATACTACTTGTGGGTAGCATATAGAATTCCACACATTGCTTTAAAAACTATCCCATTTGTTTATGTATCCTTCTGAACTTCCCTGTCTTCTGTGAATTAACACTGTATCTCTACCTATCTATTTATCTACCTATCTATATTTCAGTGACCTAATTCCTTAAAATCAATATTATTAACCCTCCCCATCCTCTCCGATCACCATCTGTCACCAATTATTTTTAAAAAGTAGAGAAAGGAAAAACCCTTGTAATGAAGAAATACAATCAAAGAGAATGAATCCACATATAAGGCACGTCCACAAATACAGGTTTCTTTCTGCACCATAAGTCCACCACTTCTCTGTCAGGAAGTGGGCAGCATGCTTCATCATAGGACCTCTACGGATATGACTGATGAGAGTTAAGTTTCAACGTTATTTCACACCATAATGTTGCTGTCCTCGTATCCAGTGTTTTCCTGCTTCTTCTCACTTCTTTGTGCCAGTTCACATGACAGAAGATTCTCTATAATCATCTCTTTCATCATTTTGTATGGCACAATAATATTGCATTATAGTCACATACCACAGTTTTGTTCACCCAGTAAGCACTTTAAGTTAAAGTTTGCTGAATTGTCCTAGTTTTCTCTGGGCAGCTTTTCTACCACCATACCATCATAAGAAATCATCAGATTTATACTTTGCTTTCCAGTAGTTCTGACATCAGTCCTTAACTCTGAGGACACATCCCTCACCCTGCAGGAACACTGTCTCTCTTGGGAAACCTTTGTACACATACATATACATGCACAGCACATACACACACATGCACACATACATACACAAATGCTCACAGAGAGAGAGAGAGAGAGAGAGAGAGAGAGAGAGAGAGAGAGAGAGAGAGAGAATCTGGGACCCTGACATGGAGTAGGATAATCTGATCAGAGATCAGCAGTTGGCTAGAGTCTGGACAGGTGAGCCCAGCCAGGAGATACAGACATCAGGTTCCAGAAAAGAAGCCTTTGTTACAAACTTAGAGCATCTGTATCTACTTAGAAATCCTAGTTCCCTCCCTGCCAAAACTCCTGACCCTACTAGGTTGAGTCAGAGCTGGACTTATATACACCAAAGTCTTTCTCTCTCAAGGCTTTTGTAAAATGACTCTGAGTAGGAAACTTCTTTTTCCTTAAATGGATGGTGAAAATAAATTATTTTCATCTGGAGCTCTTTATGTCTAAACTTTATCTACCCACACAAGCAAGAGGTACCTTCACTCCTTCTGCTAAGAAGGCCATGACCTTGGTGAGTCTGCTTACAACAGGCCTCTCTGCTGGTAATTACACATATGACCTTCTCTCTGATCTAGCCAACGAATTTAAATGGAAACTCTGTCTTGAAGCTTTACCCCAGGGTGGCATGATACAGGAAGGGAAAGGGCCAGATTTGGAGTAATGGGGTCCAGGGTCCAAATGCCACTTATTCTCTTTGTGACCTTGGGGGAGGTCTCTGAACCTTAGTTTTTTCATCTATAAAATAAAAGGCCTATATTAGATGATCTACAAGGTCATAAACCAAAATAGATTTAGAGCCAGAAGCAATTATTTCTTAAGAAATTTGTAGTCTCATTGGGGAGAGAAAGTATTCACACATAAAATGGTTAAATAAGAATAGTGGAACCACGTAGTGGAAAGAGGTCTGAATTTGGAGTCAGAGGACTGTGTTAACTGGTGGGAGAAGGGAACATAATCTACCCAAGTTGCTATATTTGAGATGTCTCATATATACCCTTTGTACATTTCAAAGCATATTCTCATTTGTTATTCTCTTGGAACTTCAAAATACCCCCAAGGAGGTAGGAAAGGAAAGTATAAACATCCATAGACAAATAAAGCATCTGGAACCCAGCTGGGGTAATGTCTTGCCCATGGTCATCTCAGAAGATATGGGCTGATAGGACTAGGATCTAACTCTTCTGTCTCTTAATTAAATATTTTTTCCCACTCTATCACTGGTGGCTTTCTAAGAAATAAGCCAACTGTGCCACTAGGGTGGAAGTAATTCATTCATAGATTCAATAATTCATGTGTTCGTTCAACAACCATTTCTTATACATATACTGTATTTCAGACACTGTGTTAGGTACTGAGATTACAAAGACAAAAATGAGAACAGTCTCTGTCCTCAAAAAGCACACATTTTACT
Source organism: Notamacropus eugenii (assembly GCF_028372415.1). Taxonomy (NCBI): domain Eukaryota; kingdom Metazoa; phylum Chordata; class Mammalia; order Diprotodontia; family Macropodidae; genus Notamacropus; species Notamacropus eugenii. The sequence goes on from NC_092873.1 coordinate 270,029,628, forward strand.
GGGAGTTGAGGGGTCATAAGTGAGGAGGGGTAGGTGGGTGGGTGAGAAAATGAAATGTAGAATGCCAGGTGGGAAGAAATGAGACTCAGAAGCAGCTAGAGGGAGCATAGTGTGATCCCCAATCCCTTCTGTCTTCAGATGCCAAGAGGAGTCTCTCACATCCTCCTCTTCTATCATCCCATAAAGGTAGCACAGTGCATAGAATGCTGGGCCTGGAATCAGGAGCATCTGAGTTCAAATCCACATTCAGAGACCTACGAGCTGTATGACCCTGGGCAAGTCACTGCTTGCCTCAGTTTTCTCAACTATAAAACAGAGATAATAATGTAAAAGATATCGATTTTATTTAAATATATTATTTTTAAATAAATGTCATATTTATTTCATATATTAATTAACATTAATTAGTATATTAATATTAATAAATATATTATTTTTAAAATATAAAAGAACATAAAATAGAGATGATAATAACCTTTACCTCATAGATCTGTTGTGAGGATCAAATATGTGTGAATCACTTAGCACAGTACCTGGTACATAGTAGGTGCTTAATACATACTCTGTTCCTTTATTCAGACAGGCCACTTCCAGATAAGAGTCCCCTACACCCCATGTCTTGAAAAGGAAGGTGTTGGGGGGAAACATTGACTTTTGAGATTATTTCTACCATCATCCGAAAAAAATGGGGAGGGGGTCACAAGAGTGAGAACTGGAAGGGACCCAGGAGGTATCTAGTCCAACTTTTTCATTTTACAGATAAAAACTGAGACCTAAAGAGATTGTGCATTTTCCTAGGTAGTGAAGGACATAACTAGGATCAGAAACACAGAGCGCTGACTCTAAATCTAACAACTTTACTCTAAATCTAACAACTTTCCCCTTACACCATGCTGCCCCCTATTTTTCCTTGTTTTATTTTTGTAGATTAGAAATTCTCAAGAAACTTTCTCAGTAACTCCCTTGGGAATGTGCATTTTTAAAGCATGAACTCAGTAAATGTCCGTTGAACCAGTGAAATAAATGAACAAAAGATGATATGAAAAGTTATAATAATGGGTGTGATGGAATACTATTGTGATGGCTTCAGAAAAACCTGGGAAGATCTGTATGAACTGATGCAAAGTGAAGTGAACAGAGGCAGAAGAATAATCCAGATAGTAACAAAAATAATGTGAAGAAAAACAACTTTGAAAAACCTAGGAACTATGATCAGTACAATGAATAAAAATACAATTCTAAAAGACTCATGATGAAACATGCTATCTACCTCTAGATATGTGTTCGTCCTTCATTGCCGAAGACCATGCCATCAGAGACATGATGACATGACTTGCACTTGACTTTGTTTTTGAGTGAGGAAGGGCTGTGCAGGTCACCAGCCTCACTTTCCTGCAGAGCCATCTGAATCCAGTGACCAGATATTCATCAGGATGACTGGAGATGACCCAGGATGAGGCAGTTGGGGTTAAGTGACTTGCCCAAGGTCACACAGATAGTGTCAAATATCTGAGGTGAGATTTGAACTCAGGTCCTCCTGACTCCTGCACTGGTGCTCTATCCACTGCACCACCTAGCTGCCCCACCACCAGATAGAGAAATGATGAACTGAGTGTGCAGATTGAAACATATTTTCTTCTAGTTCTTTCTTCTTGCTTTTTTAAAAATTTGGATAATGTGGAAATTTGTTTTGTATGACTTGTATGAAATGTATATTTATATACACTATATATATATACATATATATTTGTAATAGGTTTTTTTTTACCTTCTCAATGGGTGGGAGGAAAGGAGGGGGAAGGGAAAGAATTTGGAACTAATAATAAAATAAAGTTGAATTTAAAAAATAAAGTAATAGGGGCAGCTAAGTGGCACAGTGGCTAGAACACTGTCCCTGAAGTCAGAAGGACCTGCATTCAAATCTCGCCTTAGACACTTCACCCCAATTGCTTCCTTGATAAATAAATAAAAATAAAGTCTTCTGTTGACAGTTTGAGTGGCATACTGCTGAATAAGTATACTGACTTAGGTAGTGTTGTTTTTGTCATATTGACAAGGCCCAGACATGAGCAACTGATATTTCTCCAATTACTTAGGTCTGCTTATATTTCTATAAGAGTGTTTTGTAATTATATAGTTCATGCGTATATAGGTAAACTCCAAAAAATTATTTTAAATTTCCACAAATATTTAGTGAATACCTACTATGAGTAAGGCTCTGTGCTATGCATAGGAAGGATATAAATATGACATGACAGAGTTTCGCAAAACTGGGGGCCAAAGGGTACTCTGGGGATTCATAGGGACTTAGGGGATTTGTGACTCATAAGCAACATATGAGAAAACCTAGGAAACCTAGGGAAATGTGCATATAATGCTACGATCTTGTTAAGTTTAATATGTACTTTCAAAAACTACATGTAACAAAAGTTTGCTGTTTCCCATACAGTCCTTTTATTTGTTCTTTGTACATTAGAATATATTTCTATTCAAAAGAAGATTTAAGTAAAATTTAAAAGAAATTTTAAAATTTAAACAAATTATAAAATTTAAAAGAAAATTTAGATAAAAAATTGTAATAGAGTTGACAGGCTAAACCAGGAAAGGAAATATAATATGAATTTTAGCCCCTGGAATAAATTCATTGCAGAGGAGGGAGGCATGAGGCACTTCTCAGGATGAGGACACATGAGGAGAACAGAGAGAGTCTGAGATATCACCCTATGCAGGGGAAGGGAAGACAGAGAGCCCCACTCTTCCTCTCTCTAAGTAGGAGGAAGTTCACAAGTGTCCTTCAAGCCATTCTCACCAGTTGGGTTCAGTCACACGGAGAATATGGGCAATCATCCCCCAGAGGGTCTGTCTGGCTATGATTCCACAGTATGACTCACAACTCACCTCTGATCCCCCAGTCTTAGGAAAGGGAGGGAACGAGAAGTCTGGGAGAACGCCCAGGAGCAGGACAAAGCTGAGTGACTGTAAGCCTTCTGCTTTCAGGAAGAAGTAAAAACCTGTCTTTATTCCTTGTCAGTACCATAGGACAAAGCTCCTGGTGGCCCCTTTCTAGTGACAACTGTGATTAGGCCCTAAAGAGAGAGTTGATGTGGGTTGAAGAAGCTCTGGTCAGCTTTGATGCTCTTAGAAGAGGCAATCCATCAAGAAACACACCTGATGGTGCAGGCTCAGTGAAATTGAGAAAGCAGGTGAGGCTTCTTTGCCTTGGTTAATGAAACTCTTGCTACATGACCAGAACTGTGTCAAGAGTTAGAAGGAGGGAGAGATACAAAACAGCTTGGTCTGAAGCCTTCTAAATCTTAACAATCCTACTGCAGAGAGTGAAACAGGAAATAAAAGAAGGCAGAAGATACTTAGGGAGATCAAGGGGGGGTGGAATGTGGATGTTAAGCTTTTAAGATTAATGAGATTATTGGATAACGTCAGTTTGAGAACACACATCTAAGACTAGGAAAGTGGCACTTTCTGACTCACCTTTATTATTTCCTGGGTCACTGGCATATTCCCAGGCACTACCCCAGTTTCATGTTGCATTTGTTGAACAGCAACATTGGGTTCAGTTAGAACTCTACATGTTAAGGAGGTTATTAAAATATCTAGAGGGCAGCTAGATAGTGCAGCAGATAGAGTGCCAGCCCTGGAATCAGGAGGATCTGAGTTCAAATCTGATCTCAGACACTTAATACCTGTGTGACCCTGGGCAAAGTCACTTAACGCTGTTGTCCTCAGTTTCCAAATCTGCACAATGAGCTGGAGAAGGACATGGCAAACCACTCCAGTATCTTTGCCAAGAAAACTCCAAATGGGGTCACGAAACTGATTGACAATACAGCAAACACCATTAGAATATCCAGAAGGGGATAACCAGAATGGTGAGATGACTTCACAAAGATCATACATGAAGTTCCTAGCTGAGATAAGAATTGAACCCAGCTTTGCTGAGGCCGAGTCATATGTTCTCCTCTCTACCATTGGTGACATTTGGTTGTCCCTGGGGATATAAAGACTAAAACTAAAAAGCACATGAACCAGCACATGAACCATGCCACTAGCACTGAAGTCATTCATTCATGGATTCAGGAGCTCATTCATTTATTCATCCATGATCTTGCTTTAAGAGAATCAGTTGAAAGAATTAGGGATGTTTCGCCTTGAAGAGAGAACACTTACAGAGTTCATGATTCCCCTTCTCGGGGAAGCTTATTATTTTTTTCCTCAAATCTCCTCTCCTTTCTAACTTTTCTGTTTCTATCAAGGACATCATTCTTCCAGTCCCATAGTTTTGTAAGTGGAGAGTTATCAATGCTTCCCTCTCCCTCCCCACGTCCACCCCTATATATTCAATCAGTTGCCAAATTTTGTTAATTCTTCCTCCATAGCATCTTGAGCAATCATTCTCTTCTCTCCACTAACACAGCCACCACCCTAGGCCAGTCACTCATCACGTCTTACCTCATATTGAAATAGGATCCCAACTGACCCCCCTGCTTCCATTCAATCTATTCAATTCATTCTTAATATACCTGTCAAACTGAGTTTCTTCCAAAAAGCACAGATAATATCTTGTTCTTCTCCTGCTAATGAAATGTTGGTGGCTCCCTATTATCTCTAGGATGAAATAGACTCTCCTCTGCCTTAAAAATCTTTTATAATCTGGCTCCAGCCTGACTTTCCAAACATATTAGACATTCCATCTTTGTGCAGGTTGGGCCTTCTTGGAATGTTCTCCCTCTTCACTTCTGCCTTTTGAGATCCCTAATACCCTCCATGATTCAGCCAATGTACCTCTTCCTTCCATTAGGGCTCTCCTGATACTTCTAATTATTTGATTCTCCAACTACAATCTCTGTTTTCACTTCATGTAGATTTAATCCACACTCATCTGTGTACATAAAACCATTTATGTTGTTATTTCTCCAGTAGATTCCAAGTTCCTTGAGGACAGAAATTATTTAGCTTTTGTCTTTTTATGCCCTCTGCCTAGCCAAGTGCCATGAAAAATACAAATGCTTAATAAATGGCAGTTGAGTAGAACTGATGTATGTAAAAATTTATAAGGTGGAAGTGGGATTAGACTTTTTCTGCCAGGCCCCAGAGGACAATGTCAAGGGAAGTCATAGCTGGAAGTTACAAAGAAGCAAACTCAGGTTTTACTTGGGAAAAACTTCCAGAAATTTGAAATATCAAAGTGTGGGATGAAGTTTCTTGGGAGGCAGTAGGTTTCCCTCTCCCTCAAGCAAAAGCTGGCTAACCACTTGTCATGTATGTTGGGGTGTTCAAGGAGGACCAGTATCTTAGGTGTAAGGGCTTGCTGAGACCTTTTCAGGGCTACTCATCCAACTTTGATGTCCACCTGGCACTCAACTCTTACCTGTGGCTCCAAGAAGCCATACCACGTACTTCAGCCATACCCTGGTAAACTGTCTTGGCAGATGGGCCGCACCATGTTGAGGGTAACTGATGGACTTCAAACCCACTGGTAAGTTAGAGGATTTCTACCCCAAACATCTGAAAATTTCACCTGGTGGAATGGGTGGATTAGAACACTTTGTTCCAATTGCCGTGAAGGTGGCTAAAGCAGGTGCAGTGGAGTGCTCAGAGTTTGGTCAGATATCAAAGATGTCAAGGTCTTCCACTGCATCCTGGGCCATCTCCAGTCGTCTTGACTTTTGTCTTGTTGCTGGATCTCAATGACTCAGGAAAAGAGTGATATTGGATCTCATTGTTCCTGGAGGAGAATAAGGTGTAAGAAGACTGGAAAAGTTGGAAGAATCTGGGTTATGAAGGACATTAAAAGCCAGTATTTTATATTTGATCCTGGAAGTATAGAGAGCCACCAGAGTTTATTGAATAGGGAGATAATGTGGTCAGACCTCATTTTTTAAGATTATTTTGACAGATGAGTGAAGAGTGGATTGTACAACTCTGCTTCACTTAAATCTAATCACCCCATGATGTCATCGGTCCCCTTCGAAAATGAAGGACAAACAATGACATGTAGTAGAGGACATTCCTACTCCAGGTAAGGGCTGAGTCAGGGGGCCTCTGAGATCCTTTCCAGCTCTGAGAGTCTAAGATTCTCTGGACAATAGAAAGGCAATAATAGAAAAATTGAAAAATACAAGTAAAAAAGGTATAACATGGAAAAATATTTTCATCTTGCCATGTTACCTTTCATGGCTGACTTTCTCATGTGCCAAGTGCTAGCTCCATGTCTTGTAGACTCAACATATCAAAAATTGAACTTATAAACTTTCCCCCAGACCTTCTCCTCTTCACAACTTCCCTATTGATGTCAGGGTTACTACATTCTTCCCAGTCAGGCAGACGCATAACCCAGGTGTTTTCCTTGATTCCTCTCTCTCTCTCTCTCTCTCTCTCTCTCTCTCTCTCTCTCTCTCTCTCTCTCTCTCTCACAATCCTCCATATCTAACCAGTTGTCAAGTTTTATAGTTTTTACCTTCTTAATATTGCTTCTACACTCCCTTCTGTTCTCTGCTACCACTCTGGGGTAGGCAGTTCATTGCAAATGTCTGTTGGTTGTTATAGTCTATGTTGATCTCCTTGCCTCAAGTCTCTCTCCAATCCATTGTCCACTCATCTGTCAAACTGATCTTCTCAAAAAATATCTGACCATATCCTCTTTCTATTCAATAAACTCTGGTGGCTCCCTATACTTTCAGAATCAAATATAAAATACTCTGCTCGACTTTCAAAGTCCTTCATAACTCAGACTCTTCCCATTTTTCCAGTCTTCTTACACCTTATTCTCCTCCAAGCACAATGAGATCCAGAGACACTGGCCTCCTTTGCTTTTGCTCAAACAAGATTTATACCATCTCTTGACTCTCAGCATTTTCACTGACTATATTCCCCCATGCTTGGTTTTTTCTCCTTCCTCATCTCTGCCTCCAACCTCCCCTGGCTTCCTTCAAGTCTTACCTAAAGTCCCATCTTCTAAAGGAAGCCTTTTCTAGTACCCCTTAATGTTAATGCCTTTTCTCAGCTGATTATTTCCAATTCATATATACCTTGTTTGTACAGAGTTGTTTGTATATTATCTCTCCCATTAGACTATGAAGTCCTTGAGAGGAGGACTTTTTTATTGTTGTTATTTGTTTTTACCTTCCTTTGTATGCTCATCACTTAGCACAGTGTTGGGCACATAATGGGTATTTACTAAATGCTTGTTGACTAACTGGCTTGGGTTCAAATCCTGCTCTGCTTTCTGTATGACCTTAGGCGATTCATATCTCTGAGCCCCATTGACTCATCTGTAAAATGAGTGTTGAATTAAATGGCCTCTATAGTCTTTTCCAGCTGTAAATCTATCCTACCTTGTGGCCAAGGTAAGGAGAGAGAGCATTAAGGAATGAGGTCAAAGGTACGAAGGATGCAGTGAAGGACTTCTGAATAGGCATATATTAGAGATGTAGGAGAAAAAGAAACAGTCCCAAAGCCAAGGTTGCTCAACCTCCCAACAGTTGAACGCAAAAATTACTGACATTTTTAGACTGTTTAATCACCACCCCACCCATCAAGGAAAGAGCCAATTTGGGGAGTGTTGAGTCCTTTCGATTAGACTTATTAGAACTCCTTATAAGGAATAGACAAACATACCCAACAGACACAGCCTTCCCCAACTGGGTCTTTTAGTGCACTTCCCAATCATTACCTGTTAATATGGATTACTCACCTGCTGATAGAACTTTCCGCTGCTTCTGGAGCTTATCTGTCTAGGACACTCATCTGGGTAGACACCATTCCTAATGGGATTTATGACTCCGTTGAGATAACCACGGCTAGAAAGTTTCTGAATCAAGTTGCTACTTCCTAATAAAGTCAAAACTAAGTGGTTAAGATTTGGGGGTTTTTTGGTTTGTTTTTCATGAAAGGGATGATTTACCACTTAAGAAATAAATTTTTTGACACCTTAACACCACCTGCTTCGTAGTAAGTTGGTGTTTCAACTTAGAATAGGATGGCTTCCAAAGGAGGGAGTGTGGGCAAAGGAGTGGTTCCAAAGCTATGCTGTTCAACGGTTAATGGCTCTCTGGGGAGAAAAGTACTCTTGACACATGTTTAAGTTTAATCTGCATTATTGGTAATTTTTCTATCACTTTCTTAAGCCTAGGTAACTGAGAAAATGATCAATCTAACCCAGCTCCGCACTTTTGTGTGGTTTGGCAAAATGGATTCTCTCCCCATCTCTACCCAGAATTCTCAATGCCATGTTTAAGATATCACAGCTCCTGTGGCCCCTGGGAAAGTCTACTCAGCTACCACAGGCATCCCTGAGGTCCTGACTCCTGGAAGCAACACTCAATTCCTGGCCAGGAGGCAAAGGGAGTCTTACATAGACTTGTCCTCCAAGGCACATCCTGTTCATGGGAGGTAAGAATGGGGAAAGGGTCTTAGAGGCCGTCAAATCCAAGTCCAAACCCCTTGTTCTACAGATGAGGAAGGAAGGGCCCAGAGAATGTACTAGACACATTAGACGTTTCTGCTTGACTCCTGGCAGCAGAGGCAGGATTTGAGACTAGCTCCTATCACTCAAACCCAGGGCTCACCTCAGTACACCACAGCTCTTCTGGTTTTCATTTGCTTCAACCAACATTCCTAGGCATCTGCTGGGTGTCAGGGGCTGGAGATATCCAAATATCCAAACATAAGAAAAATGTCAACTCAAGGTTTCAGCTGACTATCCCTCCCCCCTGAAAGTGAATAATTTAGGTAGTATTTTTTTGCTGGAGAAAGAGAGAGAGACAGACAGACACAGACACAGACACAGAGACAGGGACAGGGACAGAGACAGACAGACACAGAGACAGACAGATAGACAGAGAGACACAGAGACAGAGACACAGAGAGACAGAGACAAAGGTAAACCAGCCACCCTATCTGCAAGCTGATAGAGCGCTGCCATTTAATTGATGTGTGTGACCTTGGGTAAACTACTTAATTTTTCTGGTTCTCAGCTTCCTTATAGGCAAAATGGATAATAAAGCACAGGGTTGTTAAGAGGATCAAATGAGATAATATTTGTAAAGCACTCAGCATAGTGTCTAGCACATAGTAGGCACTTTAATAAATGCTTTTCCTCCCTCCTGAAAAAAACTCAACCCCCCCATCTTGAGGCTGATGGAGCTCTGTCCTGCTCCATGTGACCTCAGGCAAATTGATCCTTGTCTTTGGTTCTCAGCAACTTCAACGGTAAAAAGACAGAGAGTCAAATTAGAAGGATTCAAAGAAGGAGAGAATTTAGAGCTAGAAGAGGGCCTAAAAGTCACTTTAGATATTCACACTAGCCCAGAGACCTGGTCCCCCCATGCTTTTATCTACCACCCATAATTCTTCACTATTCACTTACTGAACCAGCAATTCAGTTAACCATTTACCATTTACCATATAGTCCATCCCCCAGCTGACAAAGTCCCACTATCACATAGCTGACAAGCAGTCACCTGACCTCTACTGGAATGCCTCCAATGAGAAGGAGCCCGCTGTCTCCCAAGGTGGCCCAATGCACTTTTGAATAGTTCTAAATATTAGGAGGTTTTCCTCTAATCTAGACCAGAGGTGTCACACGCCCAGCCAGCAGGCCAAATACATCCCACAACACTCCCAATTAGAATGTAATTGGGAAATATTCAACAAAACAAACAAAGCCACAATAAAACATAGTTGATAGTACATTTTAAAACTAAGTCCATTTGCAGCTTGGAGGGATGCTTCTGTGTGGATTAGCGACCATGTTTCTTTGTTGTGGTGGTTCAATTGTTTCAGACTGTTTGTGATCCCATTTGGGGTTTACTTGGCAAAGACATCGGAATGCTTGCCATTTCCTTCTCCAGCTCATTTGACAGGTAAGGAAACTGAGGCAAACTTGCCCAGGGTCATACAGCTAGCAAGTGTCTGAGGCCAGATTTGAACTCATGAAGATCAGTCTTTCTGACTCGAGGTCTTGTATTCTATTCACTTAGCTACTCTTCCAGCTCATTTTACAGATGAGGAAACTGAGGCAAACAGGGTTATATGACTTATTTAGGGTCACATAGCTAGTAAGTGTTTGAGGTCAGATTTGAATTCACAAAGATGAGTCTTCCTGACTCCAGGCCCAGCACTGTATACACTGTTCCACCTAGCTGCCCCTATCTTTGTTTCTATTTGAGTTTAATGCCACTGATCTAGACAAAATGTGTCCTTTTGTAGCTTACATCCACCTTTCCTTGTTCTACCCATGAGGGCCATATAGCACAAGTCTAATCTCTCAGCTGTATATCAGTTTTTCAGATACTTGGAGTCAGCTGTCATGTCCCCCCTCAATTTCTTCCTCTCCTTCCTAAAACTCTCCAGTTCCTTCAACTGATGCTCATATGACATGGACTCAGGACTCTTAACCATTCTTTTCATCTTTTGTTCATTCTCTAGCTTATCAGTGACCTTCCTGAAAGGCAGAGTCCAGCACTAAACACGGTTTTCTACCTGTGGTCTGCCCAAGGGACTATTATTCCTAGAAGCCATACTTCTCAATATATCCCCGAGTCACAATATTTTTTTTGGCCATCACATCATACGGCCAATTCATACTGAGCCAGCAGTTCACTAAAACCTTCCATTCTTTTCAGACAAATTTCTGCTTAACCATACCCTGCCCCCGTCTGGTCCTTGTGAAGTTGGCAGTTTAAAAGGCCAATATAGAACTTTATATTTATTCTAACTGAATCCTATCTTCTTGGTGTGATGGAGCTGAACATGGAGCTAAATGTGCTCCCTGGATGCTTCTGATGGACTTCAAGTTTGGGCTATTTCTGGTGATGGCCTCTTCCTAAAAAGTATGTTCACTCTTCTAGGAAGTTGCCCTAATTACAAAGTAGTAGATATCAGGTATAGGACAGGTATTTATTCCTCTACCACAAAGAAATACTTAAAGCACAAAAGACTTCTAGATCCTCATTGACAAATAATATAGCAATCTATCACTCCTATTATGCTTTCCTAGGAGGTAAAAATTTAGGGAGACTTAGGGTATTGATGAGCCAGAAGCTTCCCTTTTGCTTCTATCCTGAACTCTCTGAACAATTTGCCAGTCGGGGGGTATCTGGAGCTTTCTCAGTCCTTTCACCGACAGTATCTTCTTGTTGGTGGATGTCCTCTCTCCTACAAGATCTTGTGGTGGAAATCACTTTGTCCTGGACAACAATGAAAGGGATCCACGAGATCCTATTTCCAATGTCTGCATCAAGAACATAGTCCCTGTGATGGCAGGTTAGGAGAAGGAAGCTCCCTGTTCCCCTCTAGCACTCCAACTCAGCTCTGTACTCTTGTGTGCCTGAGCAAAATGGATTCTTTCCATCTGTCTCCACCCAGAATTCTCAGTGCTGCTCCTATGACCTCTGGCGAGAAGCCTACCCAGCTACTACATGTACTCCCAGGGTCTTGAATCCTCGATGAAACTTTCACTACCTGGCTAGCAAGTGAAGGAAGGCTTACATTAGAGTCAGTCCAATACTTAGCCTGTCAGAATCTTTTTGGCTCCAGACTGGGTTACTGAATGTGTTATTTCTCCTTCCAGGTTTGTGTCAGGAGCAAAGCTGATAAGCATGAAATCTATGCCTTCCTTTAGTCAAGTCACTGACTTAAAAACCAATCCTCTGGTCTCTCTCTAGCTCTAAAAATAGGATTCTTTGATCTCTTCCTATTACCACAGCTAGGAATTTCCAACAACCCAAGAAGCAAAGAGAAAATTTGCACTTCTCCTAAAACCATTTTTTTTATAGTACAAGAAAAACAAATCTCTCCCACCCCCAGAAACCCAACTCTTGAAACAGTTTGTCCAGGTTTTATGAAGCATGATATATGATACCTCTCTTTTCTCTCTCCCATCATCCCCAGGTGAAAAATAGCAATGACAACAATACTGCACTTCTCTGCCTAATAGATGTTGGACTGCAAACAGTCATGGCAGAGCTTACAGGGCACACCAGTTGTAAGAGGCCTCTTCACTGTCCCTGCCAATCAGCAGACTGCTTCCTTTCTCCCTTCTATCTGAAAAAGCAACAGCATGTGTAGGAATCGTGGGATATCTTACATTTACATGTGTTATGTATATGTGCATGTGTATGTGTGAGGATGTGTGTGTATGTGCATGTGTATGTATGAGCGTATGTGTGTGTTTGTGAAAAAGAGACAGCAACAGAAAGAGAATAAAGTGTGTGACACTTTATTTTTCAAAATTCACAGACTGCCTCAATGAACTAACATATCACTGAGGGCTCCCCTGATTCTCCATGCATGGAAATGAACACTCTCTCTTCTAGCACTTTTAGACTGGACTATTGCAAATAGCCTGCTTTTTTCCACACCTTTCCAATTTACCCCACACATGAAGTGTGGGTCTAACCATGTGACTCCTTTACTCAAGAAGCTTCAATGGCTCCCTATTGCTTTTAGGACAGAATAACAAACTTTGCCTTTGGGTATTCAAAGCCATTCACAAGAGATATTGAGTCTTCTCAGAGTTGCACTGCTCTGCCATGATGAAGTTCCACCTGGCTCCCTCATTCTCCCTCCTTCCAGAGGGCCTAAAAGTCACATTAGGTATGCACACTAGCCCAGAGACCTGCGCTCTCCTGGCTTTTATCTACCTACCACCTACAAGCAGTTTCTGGGTGAGAAAGTGGCTCATGCTCTTTTTAGGCTGATTAGATGCCTTCTCACTCCCACAGCTGCATTGTCATGCCTCCCCTAACTGTTTACAGGAGAGCATTTTCCATCTCCAAGAAGAGGGAAATTTCACCATAACTGAAGCCCATCTCTTTAGTGGGTGGCCATCTGGCTACATTTGGCCATGATGACTGGAGGTCATTTTCGGGGAAAAACATTGTGGAACGTGGGTAGCTTTTTATCACTCTAGATTTATTTCTTGTTTTTCTATTTGACCTTGTGCTTTTCTTTTGGAGATCCCCATATCCTATTTCCACTAGAGCTACTCCCCCTCACTCCAGGTTTAACCACACAAAACAAATAAAGCCATATCAAATGATTTTCTGCTACATTTTTTTAGCTGTTTCATGATGTTATAGAATTCAAAATGAGCTCAACTGGGAGCTATTGGCTTTTAACATTATCTTAACACACATTCCCTTGCCTTTCCATGATTCTAGCAGCCCAAGATTGAAAATTTGGAAACTAGAATCACAAAACCTTGGAAGCCATATTGTCAGACCCACATCTGGGTAATAATCCTTCGTCCACAGAGAGTCATTCAAATACTTGAAAACAGGTCTCATATACCTTTTATCATGGGAGAAATATCTCCTTTCTGAGTTCCTGTGGTAGGTAACTGCTGTCAAAATATATTTACCAAAATGCAGAAGTTATAGCGGTAAAAACCTAGGTTTTGTTATGATGTTCAAGCATAGGTTCAGGCCTCAGAGAAAGCCTAAATTATCATTAAGATTTTAACCAGGCTTCTTAAAGGCAAAATTCAGACAAAAAATCAAAGTAATAGGGAAATGTCTTTTACGTTAACTTAAAGAGAAGCTAGACCTATAATCTCATGCTTCCTTCAATGCCATAAATGTTGTAATTAAACAGAGTCTTGATCTCATACATCCCTTAAGGAAACAAACATCATCAAACAAAATCTATAGGTAAACTAAGTCAGGTTACAGATTAAACTACATTTAGAGAGTTGACAAGAAGGCTAATTGAGGAGGAAGATTTACATGTCACCAAGGAGTCAGGGAGAGTTGAGTTTCTTCCTCTGATATCTTACCCAAGGTTTGTTTAAGTCTTTAACTAAATTTTCACATCCCATGGTGTTTTGGTCAGGTGAGGTTACTATTCACATAAGACAGACTTTCAATTTTGTAAAAATTTATTAAGCACTTACTATATACCAGGTACTGTGCTAAGTGCTGGGGATTCAAAAAGAGGCCAAAGACAGTTCCTGCCATCCAGGAGCTTCTAATCTAACAAGGAAACCAACAAACAGGCAAATACCTATAAAGTAAGCTATACACAGGATAAATGGGAAGTAACTAACAGATGAAAGGCACTGCAATTAAGAGGAGTCTGGGAAGGTTTCCTGAAGGGGGTAGGATTTTAGTTGGGACTTAAAAGGAAGCCAGGGACGGCAATAACCAGAGAGGAAGAGAGAAAGCATTCTAGTCATGCAGGCCAGAGAGAATGCCCGGATCCCAGAAATGGAGTGTCTTGTTTGTTGAGCAGTCAGGAGGCCAGTGATAACTGGATCAAAAAGTATGTATCAGGCCGTAAAATATAATAAAATTGGAAAGGAAGGAGAGGGCTAGGTGATAAAGGACTTCAAATGACAAACAGAGCATTTTGTATTTGTTCCAGGAGGCAATAGGGAGCCACTGGAGTTTATTGAGTAGAAGGGGGGTAAGGTTATCAGACCTGCTTTTTAGGAAAACCACTTTAGTGGCTGAATGGAGGATGGATTGGAGTAGGGAGAGACTCGCATGCAGACCCAGCAGCAGGTTATTGTGGTAGTCTAGGCACGAGGGGATGAAGACCTACACCAGAATGGTGGCAGTGTCAAAGGAAAGAAGGGATTGTATTTGTAAAAGTGAAATCGGCAGACCTTGGCAAGAGATTGAAGGTGAGGAATCCAGGATGACTCCTAGGTTAGGAGCCTGAGGGACTGCAAGGATGGGGGTGTCTTTTTATTTCATCAAAAGTTATAGGAAGGATGAAGGGAAATAAAAATTTAGAAATTCCCATTCCACCCTGAACCCATGACTTCCTGAGTCAACATGAATAATTTGGAGAGTTGCACAGAGAATAGGGTTACGCTGGTGAGGGGAGGATAGAAGTTGTGATTTAGCAGCTACCTTTGAGTTTGAGCAATCATGGAAATGTTCTGCAGTCCTTCCTTAATTTCACAGTATTTTAGTTGTAGGAATCCCTGGGGTCATCATGGTGAAATTAGTAATGCTATAACTCATAAAGCATTCATCTAAAAAAAGGCAGAAAAGGCTAAAGTTCTACTCTTTGGAAGCCAGACTGAGGTAGGATTGAGGACCAGCTCTTATGATGAATGGGAAGTTTATTTTTGATCTTCAGCTCCCACATTCCTTTTCCAGGTTTCCTGTTCTCTCTTACAATGACTTTTCACCCCTTGGGTCATTCTGACCTACAGGAAAGTAAACTGATAAACTAATTTGCACTAAAGTGTTACTGGCAGTGGGTTTTTCTAATTCCCAGAAGTATTTGTATTTCTGAAGCAGACCCACAGGGATAGGACAAATGATCCTTGATCCATAGGAATGATTTTATAACGTGCCATAGCACCAAGAAGAGTGGGAGAGATTTTTTGGAAGGAGAGGTCACACCACTGTTAGTCAGGCCTAAACTCCTTTCCTTCCTTCCTTCTTTCCTTCTTCCTCCTTTCCTCTCTTCCTTCCTTCCTTCTTTCCTTCTTTCTTTCCTTCCTTCCTTCTTTCCCTCTTTCCTCTCTTCTCCCTTCCCTCCCCTTCCTTTTCCTTTGCTTTTCCTTTACCTTCCCTTCTCTCTTCTCTTTCCCTTTCTTTCTTTCTCTCTTTCTTTCTTTCTTCCTTTCATAAATCAATTGAATCAATGTCTTTGGATAAAAACAAAAGGCACACGTGATGTCAAATTTGGAAGAAGTAGCTAGTAGGATAAGGGAAGAATCAAAGCCCCAAATGCCTCAATAGACTGAGGCAATGAGTGGAATAGAACAAGACAAAAATATTTTGGAATCACACCTGTGCTTTAATTGGTCTAGGAAACTCTTTCTACTGAGACAGTTAGGTGTCATCTCTGCCACCGAAGAGCCTTAAATGGTTTCCTGGAGCACTGAAGAGTCTTGACTTGCCCGAGGTCAAATAATCAGTAGATGTCAGTGGCAAGGCTAGAATTTGGGCCATCAGAACCTCCTAGCTCTCTCTCTGTTATACCACATTTCCTTCAGGATGAGGAAACTGAGGCCCCAAGAAGTGAGAGAAATGACCCAAGGTAAATAGAAAAGCTGAGGTCCTCTGACTCCAGATGTAGCATTGTCCCTCCTCATCATATTCCCGACTTTATCTATTACTAGGAAATTCTTCCACATATTAAGCTGAAATCTGGTTTCCTTGTAACTTTCACCCACTGGCCCTAGGTCTTCCCTTTGGAAGGAGAGAGGAAAGAAAAGCAAAAATCTAAACTTCTACTACATGGCAATCCTTTCTATGCCTGATGACACCAATCACGGGAACTTCTAATCCTTATCTGGACTTTGGACTACACCTCTTGGGCCATGATTTTGGGTATACTTACTATCTTGTCTGGCCTCCTCTGAAGTCTCAATGCCCCTCCTAAAATATGTTCTGACAGGAAAGATTGAAATGAAGTTTAATAGGCAGCAATGTTAAGTCCCAAAGTTAGGTTAAAAACAATTTCTTGCCCCAAGCTCTGGATAAGAGAGACATGCCTGTGAACAGAAAGGAAGGGAAGGAGGGAAATTAGTAGTGATCACAAGTTCAGTGTGAGTAAAGGGTGTCACCCTCCTTGTGTGGGGCAGCCATAATAGCTAGCACTTATATAGGGCCTCCAAGTTTGCAAAGTACTTTTTGTAAATCCTCTTATTTGACTGTCATAAGGAGCCCGTGAGGTCAGTGTCAGCATTTTGCCCCCTTTACAAATAGGGGATCCAAAGCAGAGAGAGATTAAATGACTTGGTCAGGGTGACACAGTTAGTTATTTGTCTGAGAGAAGGTTAGAACTCAAACTGACTCCCAAGGTCAACACGCCAATCATTATGCCAGTTAACAAGAGCTTATTGATTTGTCTAGAAAAAGTATTTTTTCTTAGTATTTAGGTTGTCCTAACAGAAGACTAGGGCAGCTAGGTGGCACAGTGGATAGAGTGTGAGGCCTAGAGTCAGGAAGACCCCTTTTCCTGAGTTCAAATCTGACTTCAGATACTTACCAACTATGTGACCCTGGGCAAGTCACTTAACCCTGTCTACTTCAGTTTCCTCATCTGTAAAATGAGCTGGAGAAGGAAATGGTAAACCACTCCAGTATCTTTGATGAGAAAACCCCAAATGGGTTCACAAAAACTGAAAACAACTGAACAATGACCAACAGAAAAATAGCACTCGGAGAAAAAGAGATGAAAATCCCTCTCCTCAGAACACATTTGAGGAGGAATATTTCTAGTCCCTCTTCTTCTTCTTCACTCTGGTCCCAGAGGAAAGACAGAAGACCAATGGATGAAAGTCACAAGGAAGCCAGATTTCAGCAGAGTATATGGAAGTTCTTCCAGAGAAGATCTTCTGGATAATAGATGGAGAAGGAACATGGTGAAGTGGAAAGAATGCTGGATTTGGAGCCAGAGGAACTCAGTTCAAATCCATACTCTTCTATTTGCCCTGGGCAAGTCCCTTCACCTCCATGGGCCTCAGTTTCTTCATCTGTAAAATGAGAGCATCAGACTAGATGACCTCTGACATCCCTTCCAACCCTAACTCTATGAGTCCATGAATTGGAATAGCCTGAACACAGAAAGGGTTTCTTTAGTACATAGTGTTTCCTTGACACTGCAAGAATTCAGGCAGAGAGACTTATTGTGTATGTTGTTAAGGCTGCTCATGCTTCAGATTGAGAGGTAGGATGACTTTTAAATATCTTCAGGCTCTAAGAATCTGAAATGAACACATGCAAAAACAAGCAACATCTGGAATTCATTTGGAGGATGGCTTAGAGCTTAATTCTTTTCCCAGTGACTTTCATGTATCAAGGGAGAATCAGCCTGGAAATTTTCTGGAAAAGAATAATAGTGAGTATACTCCCACTTAGAATCCAAAGCCAAAGCTTTAGAACAGAGAATCCTAAGGAGACTCCCACGCATATACAACCACCTCAGAACTGTCTCCTGCAGCTACACTCCCAGTGAGCTTGCTTCATTTTTACCACATGCAGGCTTCGTTCTCATCTCTTTTAATCGATGGGTCTAATCAAACTCCTCTTTGACTTTAAAACACCATGGCCTCTGCTTACCTGTACAGGGCTCTCTCTATCCCTGTCATGGAGAACTGCCTATTCCTTCCCTAACCCAATAGCAGCAACCAAGTCCATAGGTGAATTCACTTTGAAGAGAAAAAAATTCAAGGGATGACAGATGAATGTGATTTGGCATTGAGATGAAACTAAATGTTTGTTCTTAAGGGATAAAAAGCTGTCTGAGGCAAGAAAAAAAAACACAACATCTCACTTCCTCCTTCCTCATTCTAAGCCTTTCTGTAAACGCTTCATGCCCTACCCCAATCTTTATGTCTCCTTTCAGAGTGCTAAGCGTACAGGTATTTTCCCAATGACCTTTCCAAGTGAAATTTAGTAAAGAAATCCTTTTCTTTGTACCCCAACCTTATCTCTGAGTGTACAAACTTCAAGACAGGGAACTAAATTGTCACCTTGAATGAGTTCACCCATGTGAAAACAATCACTGCTCTATCCTCTACACATTGTGGACAAAGTTGTAATCAGCATTGTGCCCATCACAAGAGGGCTTTTAGTCATTCTCTGCCAAGATTCTAAACTCCATCCTTCAAGAAGATTAATGTGTTGAGAAGTGAGAAAAAAACCCCTCAACCTGCTGAGTCACTTCAGTTCATTTTCAGTAAGTGCTTATTAAGTACTTGTGAGGTGCCAGGCATTGTCATGGAATCTGTGCGTTTCTTTTTTTTTTTTTTTTTTGGCTCCTGCCCAAAATTTAAACTGAGCCTGAACCTTTCTACAAAATTTTAATACATTTAAGTCACTTTCCCCCTCCCAAATGCCCAATTTTCACGCTTCTCTGCACTTTCCAGTTGGGTCTAGATGCTTAGAATTTTCAAACAAAATGTCCCTGCTCTCAAGGAGCTTATATTTTACTTTTTGGGGAGATCAATGGAGGGAGAGAAGAATGCGTGCCTATAAGTAAATTAAAGGCAATCTAGGGAGGGAAAGAGAGAGAGAGCTCTAACAATTAGGAAACAGGAATGACTTGCCAAAAAAAGGCAGTACCTGAGTTGGGACTTGAAATGAACTAGGAATGGGAAGAGTCAAGAGCGAGGAGGGAATTTTCCAGGTGTATGATACACAGAGGTAGGAGATGGACAGCAGAGCTCATGAACCATCAAGTGGCCAGTTTGACTGGAACATAGAGTTTGTGATGGGGAATGAGGTATAATAAGTCATTCCCTTGGTTTCTTTGTTTTGTGACCATCAGCTGCTTTAATACAAAGGATCTGCCCACCGCAACTGTACCAGGCATGAAGATGACCAAAATGACCAGAGAAAACAAGGTATTCCACTGACAAATAAGGTACACTTTTCATAATGATTTAAATCTCAACTAATGAAGATTTCAACCCATCCCACTCCAGGATTCTGTGATTCTTCAGTAAGGTCTGGTTCTAGTTCCAACTTTGCCATTAACAAGCTATGCGGCTTTGTGTATGTTACTTAAACCTTGCTCCTCAGTTTGTTTCTTATAAAGTTGAGGACGTTGGACTAGAAGTTTGTTAAGATCCCTTTCAACTTTGGATGGTTGGCAAATTCTCCTATCAAAATTGCTCCTGGAAACATAGAGCGTAATTAACAGGAAAAATTTTGGAATAGTTATCAAGATGACATCTAATTCATCCCCCAGCCTCCAGGCAAGCCCATCTTCAAACCAACCTGGAAACATATTTCTTTTCTAGTCTTCTTTTCATCTGCAGTTTTGCATAAATAGAAAATGCCTTTCTCTTTCCCCTGGGCAAGCTGGTACTGATAAAATCAGCAATGGCTCAGGCTGCTGCCCAAAACTTGAACTGAGCTTGAACCTTTCTACAGAATTTTAAAATATTTAACTCACTTTCTTCCCTCCCAACTACCTAATCTTCATGCTTCTCTGCACTTTCCAGACTCCTTGGGTCTGGATGCTTAGAAATTTCATAAGCTACCTTTGTTTTGTTCTTAAGTTCATTGAACAGCTGCTTGGAGGAAAGGAGGATAACACAATGCAAAAATATGTTTGCTCTGGAGTCAGAGAACTTGGGTTTGAATCTTAACTCTGATACGTGCTACCTATTTGACCTTGGGTCCAGAAGGAAAACATAGACCATGAGATTACAAAACCAATAAAGAGGCATGATAAAGTCTTGAAAAAAGGCTTCTATGTGAAGGTGGTGATATGGCAGTGACATACAGAATAACCAGACCAAAGCAAAGGCAGGAGGAACCCTGAATTCAGAGATCACAATGGTTTAGCTGAAATGGAGACTGTGTAAAAGAGAGTAATCAGAAATAAGTTTGTAAAGGTTAGTTCTTGTCAGTCTGTGATGAGTTTAAAAGCCAGATTGAGTAATTTGTATGTTTCCTAGAAATAATGAAAAGACACTCAATGATTCTTAAACCAAAGAATGAATGGTCTGACCAGTGTTTCAGGTAAATGATTTTGACAGATTGATAGAGGATAAATTCGAGAAAGGAGAACATAAAAGCTGGAAGGTCATGTGAGTACAGAAAAGGGGATGGTCACAAGAAATGCTATGAATGGAACTGACTAGACTTGGCAAATAAATAGATATAAGGGAATGAGGGACGATGATTAATTGAAAATGACTCGGAGGTTATGAGTCATCCTGGGTAATTCAAAGGATGGTGGTGCCCTAGACATAAATAGGAAACTTTGGAGGAGGAAGAGGAGGAGGATTAGGTGGTAAGATAATGAGTTCCAAGCTCAAGCTCAAGACTGAGCTTGAGTTACCTATGAGACATCCAAGGAGAACTGTCTAGATGGCAGTTGGTGATGTTGGACTGGTGCTCAGTAGAGGGATTAGTATTGAATTGATCAATTCATGAGTCACTGTTACAGAGATGGCAATTGAAACTAGAGGAGCTAATAGAATCATAGAGGACATAGAGGGATAAGAGAAGCAATCACTTGGCAAATATTTATTAAACACCTAATCTGTTCCAGGCACTGGATTCTGGAGATTCAAATGACAAAAATGAAACAAATGGTTTAACTTTTCTTGGCTACTCCAAGACAAGGAGAAGTCTGTGCAAAAGCATGGAGGTGGGAGATGAAATATTATAATCAGGGAACAGCAATTTGGTCATTGACTAGAATGGAGAGAACAAGAAAGGAAGTGATAAAATAAACACAGAAAGGTAAGCTGGAGCCAGATTAAATATCAAATAAAGTTTGCATTTTTATCTTAGAGGCACTAGTAAAGCTTTTTGGGGGGGATGCTAGGTGGTACAGTGGACAGTGTCAGCCTGAGTCAGAAAGACTTATCTTCCTGAATTTAAGTCTGACCTCTGACATTTCCTAGCTGTATGACCCTGGGCAAGTCATTTCATCTTATTTGCCTCCATTTTCTCATCTGTAAAATGAGCCAGAGGAGGAAATGGCAAACCAGTCCAGTATCTCTGCCAAGAAAACCTCAAATGGGACATGAAGAGTCTGAAGTGGAACAACCACCACTACAACAAACAAAACACTTTTTGAACAGGGAAGTAATGTGGTAGCATTTAGAGAAACCCACAATTAGAAAGTGTGATGTGTATGATAGTGGAGAGAGAGAGAGAGAGACAGAGACAGAGAGAGACAGAGACAGAGAAGAAGGAAGGAGGGAGGCAGAGAGAGAGAGAGAGAGGTGGTGAGGGGGAGAGAGAGGGAGGAAGAAAGAGACAGAGAGAAGGAGGAGGGAGGGAGGGAGGGAGAGAGAGAGAATCTGCTAGAGTGCTCTCACTTTACTAATGGCAGAACAACTGATGAACTCTCAATTTGCTTAATGAATTATTTTTCTTTAGGACCTGGAGGAAATAATGATAGAAATGACAATCCTGGAGATGATTCTGAAAAATAAGGTAGAACCCTGATGGCAAGGTAGAAATGACAGAAACTTGGGGAAGAGGTGACTAGCTTATCTGAGAGTTCTTGATAGGCAAGGAGGGGAAGTGCAAGGCTGATGTATCCTGCACTCACTGCCTCTGTTCTCTCTCCTCTCATTGACCTCTCAAACCTTTGCCATCTGGCTTTTAACTTCAAGGGAAACTGTTCTCTCCATAGTTACCATGATCTCTTAATTGCTAGGTGTTGGCAATTAAGTCCTGTCTTCTTGGTCTTAATTTTTGATCTCTCTACTTCATTTGACAATACTGTCTACTCCCTCTCAATGATTATTACTTGTCTTCACTGTTAGAAATGTCACCTATTTGTGTGTAGCAATCATTTCATCCAATGAATGTGTATACCCAGAATCTGGCACAGTACTGGCATAAACCTGCTGATTTATTAATTGATTGATTGATATCCTAGATTTTAGAAGAGCTAAAAAAGGACTGTTGCTCTTTTTCAGGCATGTCTGACTCTTCATGACCTTGTTTGGGGTTTTCTTAGCAAATATTCTAAGTGGTTTGCCATTTCCTTCTCCAGCTCATTTTACAGATGAGGAAACTGAGGCAAACAGGGTTAAGTGACTTGTTCAGGCTCAGGCAGCTAGTAAGTGTCTGAGGTCATGTTTAAACTCAGGAAGACGAGTCTTGCTGACTCCAAGCCCAGCACTCTATCTACCCATTGCACCACCTAACCTCCTCAGAAGAAGGATAGGTAGGATGATAATAATAATACCATTTCAATAGTGCTTCAAGGTTTGCAAAGTGCCTTACAAATGTTATGTTATTTTATTCTTGCAACCACTCTGGGAGGGAGGTGCTATTATTTTACCCATTTTACAGATGACGAAAATGAGGCATTTAGAGATTGTGGTTTGTCCAGGATCACATGGCTACTAAGTGTCTGAAGCAGTATTTCAACTCAGGTAATCCCCATTCCAAATCTAGGGCCTTTTCCACTTCCACTTCACTGCCTTGGAACTAAATTCAGCTTCAATAAGGTGAACCCCCAGGAAAGGAGGCCACCAGGTTGCTTAAAGAGGGGCAAACTGCTCCAGGTCCAAAACAGAGGAGGTCAAGATGGCAGGAAGCTCTCTCCAGTGTCCCTCAAAACAATTTTAAATCAAACCTCAAAACAAATTCTGGAGTGACAGAACCCACAAAAGGATGGATTAAACAATCTTCCAGCCCAGGATGACTTTAGAAGGACTTCAGGACAGGTTTGTCTTACTTGGGGGAAAAGGGAGTGCAGCCCAGTGCAGGAGCTGTTCAGGTAGTGCAGAGAGAGGCTCCTGGCTGGCTCCAGCACAGATCAGCAACCTGGCTCAGTAAGCCAGGGGCACAGCAGGCCAACTGTGAGGCCTCCAGCTCCAACACAAGAGGCTCAACTGGACCAGGCTACCTTAGTGTGGCAGACAAGCTGCAGCAAGTCAGTGAATAAGCCTTGCCCCTCAGTACAAGAAGCTTGGGACCATGCCCCCTGTGCCCCAGGAGCAGAGTTCAACTTTAAAAGTCATGAAAAAGGTTGGAAAAATAAGCAAAAAAAAATGAGCAAAAAAGCCCTGCCCACAGTGACAGGGAAGATGAGAACACAAACTCAGAAGAGGACAACAGTGTCAAAATGCCTTCATGCAAAGCCTCAAAGAGAAATATGAATTGGTCTAAAGCCCTCCTGGAAGAGCATGAAAAGAATTTTTAAAAATCAAATAAGAGAAGTAGAAGAAAAAATGTGAAAAGAAATGAGTGATGCAAGAAAATCATGAAAAAAGGAAATAGCTTAGTGAAGGATGTATAAAAATCAACTGAAGAAAACTCTTTAAAAATTAGAACTGGCTAAATGGAAAAGTAAATACAAAAGCTCACTGAAGAAAAAATTCCTTAAAAATTAGAACTTGGCAAGTAAAGGTAATTACTTTATGAAACATCAAGAGTCAATCAAACAAAACAAAGTAGAGGTCAAAGCTCCTGTGCATTTCCAGCCTGGTCAGGATAGGAAGAAGTAGCTTTAAAAAAAAATGGTAGCTCCGATGGATTCTTAGACAATGTGTTTGTCTAATTTTCATACAATTCAAAGCAGACAGAGATAGCTAGCATGTTGGATGGTAGACACGATGGCCAGCCATCTAGACAGCTCTATGACCCCATGATCCTGGCATCTTCTCTGAAGGGCTATTGCACAGAAGCAGGCTCATATTCATTTTGCCAGAACTAGGAGGAAAGGATATAAGTTGCCCAGAGGCAGATTTAGATTCACACAGCTAGTGTGTCTGGGGCAAGATTTGAACTCAAGACTTGCTGCCTTCCATTCAGTACTCTATCTACTACTACCAAATCCAGCTCCATCCTTCCATTTTTCCTGGGCTCTGCCTCTCACCTAAATCCTTAATGTTGCTCTGGGGAGCTCCAATTCAAATCTTCTCAAATAGAAACAACCTTGGACTAAGGTTCATTTGTTTGGCATCGTGTCAAGCATTCACTAGATACCAAGTGTACCAGAGCCTAGGCCAAAAGACCAGACAAAGACAAAGACAAAGACAAAAGTGAAATAAGTCCTGCCCTCATTTGCTTAGTCAAATCAAGGAAGCGATGTCTACATATATAAGTATATAGAGAAAACATACAAAAGGAATGCAAGAGAGTTTTGAGAAGGAATGTACTAGAAGCTAGGAAAGGCAGGTTTAGCACAGTGCCTGAAACATGGTAGATATTGAAATAATGTTTACTGATTGATTGAAGGTGTACTTGAACTGAGTCTTAACCAGAAATTCCAAGAAGCAAAGGTGAAGAGAATGTGCATTTCAGGGATGGGAAAACCCAGCAAGGCCATCCTGGAACCAGCTTGAACTGAGCTGATTGCTAAATTTTCAGTGCGAAAATCTCCATCTCAGAAATTGGCTACAAAATTAGGCCTTTATTTTTTTTGTTTTATTGATTTGCAGACTTAAAGTAATGGAGAAAAAGTTAATAATGCTGATTAAACTTAAAAGTGTATCTGGTGCGTACAATTTTTTCCTGGAGATCTGGTTGTTAAACTTCTATGATCAGCCAAGTGCCAACAACACACAAAAATAGGAAGTGGGGAGTCATGTTTGTGGAACAGAGTGCACCAGTATAGCTGCGTTGCAGAAAAGGAGGAGGAGAGTAATGTATAAGATGACCAGAAAGAGAAGGGCCATTTTTGTCATTCTGTCACCTTCAGAAGGATGATGTGCATTCTTTCTGACAAGGCCAATCTACCCTGCCATTGACTTGGCTCTACCCAATGAATGGGGTCATAGTTGGATGATAGAAACTACCAGGTCTGTTTGACAGTTATCATCTTACCTTTAGAGAATCAGGAATGATAGGATGGCATAGCAGCTTTGTAGTCAGAGAACTTGGGTTCAAATTCTGGCTCCTCCATTTGCAAGCTGGATGAACCTGGGGCAAGTCATTAAACTTCTCTGGGCCTAAATTTTCTCAGTTGTAGGGTGAAGTAATCACTGACTTCAAAGGTCACTTCCCTCTCTAAATCTATGAATCTAGGATTTCTAGAGAGAGAAAAAAGAAAGAGTTACTACATTCTTGACCTATTTTCCCGCTTTGGTAAAGTGAGGATCCTGAGCTTCCCTTCTGAGCTCAGCACCCTATTTATTCTCACAAGGTATTTTGGGCAAAGTTGCATATTTGCTTTTGGAACAGTCTGTTCTAGGAAACCTCTTATACCCTGCAAAGAAAAGGGAGAAATTTAAGAAAATGATGCCAAAGACTTGGCTGAGTGCAGGAGGGGGACAAGGTCAGGGGAAAATACACAAAACTTTCAGTTATCATGGAGGGTTGGGACTCACCCATTAGTCTCACCTCTTGGTAAACAGTTTTCATTTTCCTGATGAATTCTTTTTCTGGCTGTTAGACTAGGAAACCTTAGCCAGTTTCTCTCTTCCTACCCCATCCCACCCCCTCTCTCCTTTACTGATTTCCACACTGAGAACACAGTAACTTCTAACCTTGCAAAAGAGGAGGAAAAGACTGTGGGTTATTGGGAAATTGCAAATTTAAAGGAGTTTATCTAAATGGAACCTAGTATTTGGGGCTTGGCAGAAAAGTTTAGCTGTTGGACAAGCAAGAACTCATTCAAATTATTCAAGAATTCTTAACCAAATAAGGAATAGAAATAATAAAAGATAAACAATTTTAGTTCTATAAAGTTTAAAAGGCACAAACAAAAATCAGTGAAGATAGAATGAGAAACTGTTGAATGAGGAAATTATTTGCATCAAATATTTTTGATAAAAGTCTGATATCCAAGATATATAGGTAATTGACACAGATATATAACCCAGACCCTTTCCTTAGTCAGTAAGTGATCAAAGGATATGAACTAAAAGCTTTGAAAAAAAGAATTTTGAACTTTAAATGACCTTTGGAAATATGCTCCAAATCACTGATAGAAAGAGAATTGAAAACTAAAATAATTCAGAGGTTTCACCTCACAGTTTGCTAACGATGAGAAAAATGAGAATGTTCAGTGTTGGAAGGACCACGAGAAGACAGGCTTTACTAAAACACCCTTGGTGGGATTTTCCATTTGGAATTCCTTTCTGTTACAACTATCCATTTAGAATTATGCAAGAAACCTGACTAAACTGTTCTTACCTTTTGATCCAAAGATTCTACTGCTAACCATCCCCAAAGAAGTCAAAGACAGAAACAAAGGTTCAGTAGATATCAAATGATTCATAGAAATAGTCCTTATGTTAACAAAAAACTGTTACCATTGTAAAATGGATGCCCATCCATTGACAGAGAAAACTATGGTATAGATTTTACTGCATAATAAGAAATGAAAATTAGGGGGGATTCAGAGAAACATGGGAAGATTTGTACGAATTGATTCAGACAGAAATAAGCAGAACCAGGAGAACAAAATACAAAGACTATGCCAATACAAATGAAAATTAAAAAATTGAAATCCAAGTAACTGAGAGAAAAAAATGGTTCTAGAGAACAGAAAATACATATCAACCTCCTCATGACAGAGAAGAAGGGTTGACTGGCATATACAATCACTTTACTTTTTTTGTTACAAGAGATAATTCCATCTTAGCTGAAAGACCAGAGATAGAAGCATTTCCAGAAATGGCTGTGAAGACATAATGAAACTTTTTAAGACAAGAAAAGTCAAATAAAACTTAAAGGGGGGGCTTACAAATGTTCTGTTTCCAAATAGATATCCATCAATTGGGAAATGACCAACCAAATTGTAGTATATGAGTATAGTGGAATGGTTCTGTGTTATAAGAAATAGTGAATAAGAAGAATCTTATACACAAGCACAGAAAGACACAAACTGATGTAGAGTTAAGTAAGCAGAACCAGGAACACAATTTGTACAAAGACTACAACGATATAAGTAGACAGAACAAAAATGAAAGAAATTATATGTTGTGTCATTAATGACCACGGTGGACCTTGCTGGGAAAATAGAACATTGAATATGTTATTGATGTATTAGTCAGTCCTATTGAATCACTTTTTCTAGATGTCTTTTTTATTCTTTGTTACAAGAAATAGATTTCTGGGTATGAAGGGGATGTGAAAACAAAAGATACCAATCATTTTTTTAATATTGTTCCTTTATGCACCTCCTTATCTCTACCTTACATGCCAATCAATCACTTATTTATTCATTGTATCTTCATGCTTGCCTATGATGGTGAAAGATGTGTCACAAATGCAATGGAAAAGAGAAACGTAGTTGAATTAAGTTCAGCAGTTCATAACTAGGAAGATAGTCAATGAACAAGTTGGCTGATTTTGAATTCAAGCATTCATTTCAATCACTCTAAATTGATATTTGAAAATCAGGCCTGGATTTTAACAGCAAGAGCTATGATGAACTTCAAAAGTCGGATATTGTTGATTCTGTTAGCTTCATGATCCACAGAGGTTTTCAGTACAGGCTGTCTTGCTAAAGCATTTTTAGAACATTCATTCCTCCAAGGTTATGAATACAATATACCAGACTCCTGAAAACCCCCAAGAGGAGGAAAGAAGGGTTCATGGTCACATCTATTAGCCTACAAACCCATCTGATTTCTCAGGTTTCAGGTTGGCCCTTCTCCAGAGACAGATCATAACCTTAGGACGCATTTTTGCTAATTCTATCGTCTCCAAACAGAGACTCTGTGTGATTGGAATGACCTCATCACCAGGAGCCACACCGGAAACTTCCCCTGGCTCCTCACCCATAATCTGGGATTCTGGTATCAAGGGAGTCTAAAGTTTCGAAGATGAAAATTCTTAAGGGCTGATAACCAAGATTTAAAACCTGATGCCCAGAATTCTGAAATTTAGAAACTTCAGTTATGTGGAAACTGACTATGGATGAGTTTCAGAAATTTTTGTTGAGCCATTTCAGTTATGTCTGACTCCCATGACCTGATTTGGGATTTTCTTGGCAAAGATATTAGGGTGATTTGCCATTTCTTTCTCCAGTTCATTTTATAGATGAGAAACTGAGGCAAACAAGGTTAAATGACTTGGCCAGGGTCACACAACTTGTAAGTGTATGAGGCTGAAACTGAACTCAAGTCCTCCTGACTCCTGACACTGTACCACCTAGCAACCCCTCAGAAATGTCTAGGCAGATTTTACATAATAATCTAAATGAACTCTCTTCTCTTCTCACCTCCATTAACTAGTATCTATCTGGTAAAATACCATTTTCTTCCATTCCATTAAATTCCATTCATCGTGTAGTAATTAAACACTTTTCATGAGCCAGACACCATTCTGAGCACTGAGAACACAAATATAAAAACAGTTCTTACTCATATTCATGGCCAGATTTTAGATGTTACCTTTGAAAGTTGGTGTAGAATAGTGAATAGGAGGTTAGACTTGGAGACATGAAGACCTGAGTTTAAATCCCACCTCAGCCACTTTCTAGCTGTCAGTGTCCTGTGCCTCAGTTTCCTTATCTATAAAATGAAGAGACTGGATTCCATAACCTCTAAGGTCCCCACCAGATTTCAATCTATGATCCTATTTGAAGATGATGGTGGAGGTGGACAGGGAATGAAATTTGTTAACATAGCTTAAGATGGTGGTTATTAATACAATATATTAAAGAACTCTTTGGGGGAAGATAGAGATGAATCTAAGTCAGCAGTTCCCATTTAGTGGTTCAAGAACCTTTTGGGGATTCACAATGATGGCCCAAGAGACCATGCTAAAAATTCTTTAATGATGGCTTAATCAGTAAATAATGGCTTGGTGATGTTACAAAGAAGTATTGTTTCTATGTGACAATAAGCATGCACATGTATTAAAGCTTTGTTTTTGCAGCAGTTTGAAGCTGTCATGATTGTGTGCACAATGGCTTTGGTGTTTATGGAGGGATTACATCAAACTCTAACCACTTCTGACTAAGAGCAATATGTTCTTACAGTTTCTCAATCTGTTATTATATCATTTCTAAATTACCACAAGTGCTTGACATTTGGGTGTAAATCAGTTCCCAATGGATCATCAGACATATATACATACCTTCACTGTATTCTGTTTACTGTACCAGAGTGGATCCCTTGTTCCCATCTGTTTTCCCATAATTGTAACTCATCTCCTATGTTCAAGATACGGAATGGAGTACCTTGGAAGGTCATGTATTTCCCTTCTCTAGTGGTGGTCAAGCAAAAGGTGGCGACCTCTTGTCAGATGTGTTTTAGTGGGGGATCATTTTTTAACTGTGGGTTGGACTTTTGTGGTTATTTTTGTTCAGCCATTTTCAATTGTATCTGAGTCTTGGTGAATCCATTTGTGATTTTCTTGGCAAAGATACTGGAGTGGTTTGCCATTTCCTTCTCCAGTTCATTTTACGGATAAGGAAACTAAGGCAAACAGGGTTAAGTGATTTGCCCAGGGTCATACAGCTAGTAATATGTGCAGCCAGATTTGAACTCAGGAAGATGAATCTTCCTGACTCCTGACACTCTCTTTATTGCATCACCTACCTGCCTGTGGGTTGGGCTAGCTGGCTGCTAAAATCCCTTCCAATTCCATCATGCTATGAATTCTCAGAGTTAGGAAGCATTCTGATTCATCATTCAGCCAATTACTTTCAAGGAAAGTAATCAAGATACTAAAACCAGGTAAAAAAGCACCTTTGTCGATTGACATAGCATTGATGGTTGCCAGAGTATTATTACATGGCATGGTCTAGACTTGTTATCTCGCCCCCAAGTATCAACCAACAAACTTAATGACTCAGTGCCCTAGAAGTAGGCTTTCTCTCAGTCATCAATTAACATGTTCCTGCTACACTATCAAACTCATTTCTAACTGCTCTTGGGTCTCCTTGCAGTTGATAATAGTCATGTTTTGTTTTATTGATGATCTTTCTTTTAACATCAGCACCATTTGCTAATTTTCACCTCCCGACAGACTCTTCGTTATAGCAAAGAAATATAGTTCAGCAAAATAATAACACATCAGCCACACCTGAAAATGTATACCTCGTCCAACATCTATACTCCACCACTTCTCTGATAAGTGAGATAGCTTTAGACTTTTCCACCCTCTATACACAAAGGATAAATTTAGAAAATTTTGATCCCAAAGATTAAGTCATGAGTATGCCAATAGTCTCCAAAACACATGCATAGCTTCTATATTATACTATTCCATGCTAGAATTTGTATAACATCTGAAGACTTGCAAAGTGTTTTACAAATATTAGCTCATTTTGTTCCTTTAACAACCCTGAGGGTTAAGTGCTCTTATGATCTCCATTTTAAAGCTAAAAAAACTGAAGCAAAACGCAGACTAAGTGATTTGCCCTGGGTCACACAGCTAGCAAGCATCTGAGACTGGGTCTGAACTCAGGGTTTCCTGACTCCAGGTCTAGCTCTGTCCAGTGCACTACCTAGCTACTTTGTCGATTAATACTACATTCCCACGTCTTATAAATTGCCCTCTACTGCTTCTGGTATTACTTTACAGTGCAATCATGTTTTCAAAGAGCTTTTGTAAGTATCATCCTGCATGTTCTGATAATAATCCTGTGAGGAAGGTAGAGCTGGTGTTGTCCCTATGTGACACCTGAGCAAGACACTGGGTGGAAGAGGGAATGAGGAGGAAAGGAAAACCATCATCAAGAGAGGAGCCATGGTTGCCGTTGGTAGAAGATATCCAGCAAAAAGGTCTATAGCTAGAAGATATCTTGAAGGCCATCTAGTCCAACCATCTTAACCTCACAGATAAGGAAACTGAGGTTAAATGACGTCCCTTATTTGGAGTCAGCTGTTATGGTCCTGTTTGTACTAGATGTTCACAATAATGTTGACCAATTGAGAATACCCTACTTCCTACCCTCCACCCACCTTGAAAACTTCCACCTGAAATCCCCTTCAGTCATTTCGGTTGTATCCAACTCTTTGTGATCCTATTTGGGGTTTCCTTGGCAAAGATAACTGGAGTGGTTTGATGCTTCCTTTTCTAGCTCATTTTACAGATGAGGAAAATGAGGCAGACAGAGTTAAGTGACTTTCCCAAGGTCACACAGGAAGTGATTTTCTGAAGCCAGATTTGAACTCAGGGAAATGAGCTTTCCTGACGCCAGGCCTGGTGTTCTATTCACAGGATCACCTAGGTCCCAAAAGCCTTCCATGTCTATTTCCACTCACAGTGATCTCCCTTCCTGGGAGCAAGGACTATTTCATTTTTATCTCTGAATCCTTAGCACATGCTTAACAAGTGTTTCTTGATTAGAAAAAAAGAAACAAGCATTTTTGAAGTGCCTGCTGTGTGCTGAGGGCTTTACAAACATCATCTCACTGGATCACCATAACAATCCTGGGATGTTATTAGGTGTTATTGTTATCCTATTTTTACATTTGGGGAAACTGAAGCAGACAGTAGTTAAGTGGCTTGTGTGAAGTTCATACAATTAATTAATAACTGAGGCTAGAGTTGAAATCGGGTCTTTCTGACTTTAAGCCCAGCGCTCTATTTACTGCCACCTAGCAGCTAATTGATTGAGTTCCTATAGCACTGTTCACACAGTTTGGCCTTTGATTGCGTATCAATCACCAGTTGCTTCAGGTGTGTAACTTTGCATCACCTTCTTAAGGACAGCAACCATGTTATATGTTCTTCTGTATCCTTCAATGAAAATAGCACATAGTCAAACACAAAGTGAGTTCTTAGTAAATACTTATCACTGACCCAAATTTGATTCTGGGCTCTGCTATTTATTAACTGTGTGGTTTGGGCAAGTCATCTCTCTTCTCTAAGCTTCCATTACATCATCCATCAAATGAAGGGCTGGCCCAGGTGACTTTGAAAGTCCCTTTCCATTCTACATCAACGGTCCCAAGACTACCATGAGCAGACAAACTGTCTTAATCAGATCCAACCCGCTTAGATCATCTCTCATTGTCTCTATCAGGAAAATCTACTGACTCTTCTTTACCCTCTATTGTCCTAATCAGACAGGTCCCAGTTTGACTCACCTCTTTGGACAATGGAGACATTTCCAATTGTCTTTGCTGTATTCCCCTTTTTTAAAAACTACTCTCACATTTCCTGTTCATTGACCAGTCATGGGGACAGATTGCCAAAGTCATTGAAAGAATTTCATTGTCATTTTTTTTTTACTCTTTTATCAAGGACAATTGTACACAGATAAGAAACTAGAAAACACACTCTTTTGCATACCCAAAGATCATTAGTAAAGAAAATGCTTTTAGCAGTAACGAGGAGGATGGGAAGTCATAGATTTAGAAAGAGATTATTGATTAACAGCTAGAAGAAATCTTAAAAGATGTAGTCTGATCTCTCATTTTACAGATGAGAAAACAGATAGAGGTTAAGTGGCTTGTCCAGGGTAATAAACTGCTCCTATTTGTTGTCCTTCATTCTCAAAGAGGACTGTGACATTAGGAAGGTAACACCATGACATGCAAGTTAATTGGATTTGAGTGAGGCTGGGCTGTGCAAAGTCCCCAGTCTCACTTTCTCCTTTGGAGCCATCTGGGTCCAGTGGCAAGATGCAGATCAGGACGACTGAAGATGGCTCTGGATGCAGTGAGAGACCTTGGCCTTTTTAAATTAAGGTCTTTCCCAGGTCTCAGTCTGACTGAGGAAATTGAAGGATTAAGGCTAGGTAAGAAATGAGACAAATAATGATCTCTTTTACTTAGTCCAAAAAAAAGAAAAATCAATCTGAGAGGCAAAGATCCTCAGGATTTCTAGCCAGAACAGAAACAGTTGCTATTTACATTCACTTTGAACCATCAGGACCCAAAAAATGACCAGCTATGGCTTGCACTGGGACTTATTGTTGGTCAATCAATGACAGCCAGAGTGATCTGAACTTAAGGCGTGGTCCTTAAGAAATAAATCTAGCCTGTAAACTCAAGATATCTTATGAGGTTTCATCAATAAAATTTTATATTCCTTTGAGCAGAGCACCTGCAGGTAAGGGTATGATATATGATGTGGATGAAAGGAAGGAAGAGGAGAGGAGAGGAGAGGAGAGGAGAGGGGAAAAGAGAGGAGGAGAGGAGAGCAAAGGAGAAGATAAGGGAAGGGAGGAGAGAAGATACGAGTTGAGGGCAGGGGAGGAGAGTAGGTAAGGGGGGAGAGGAAAGGAGAGGAGAGAAGAGGAGAGAAGAGGAGAGAAAAGGAGAGGAGAGGAGAAGAGAGGAGATAGGGGATAGAGGGGAGGGGAGGTAATAAGCTAGTATCAGAGGTGAGTTTGAAACCAGGTTTTCCTAGCTCCAATTCCAGGACTCTATCAAAGAGGCCATACTGCCCTAGGAACCAGGGAAGAAGAATAAGAAGAAAATAGTGAATTCTTGAAATTAATTATCATTGGGCTGTATATAACTCTTTTAGGCAATGAAAGTATCTTGTGCTGAACTGAATGATGACAGAATTCTAAGTAGTCTCTCTCTGCTCCAGTCCATCCACCACTCAGCTATCAAACTGATCTTCCTAAAGCACAGGGCTCACCATGTCATTTTCCAACCCCCACCCCACCCTACCCTCCACTATTCAGTAAACTCTAGTGGCTCCCTAAGACCTCCAGTATCAAATAGAAAATCTTCTGTTTCATTTATAAAGCCCTTCATAACCTGATCCCTTTCCGCCTTTCCTGTCCTCTTTAACATTGCTTCCTTCTGTATACTCTTTGGTCCAGTGATACTGGCCATGTTGCTGGTTTCTCACACAAGACAGACACTCCATCTTCTAAACTGTGGCCAGTTTCATTGGCTGCCTCCCATGCCTGGAATGGATTCTCCTTTTCTCCACCTCCTGACCTCTTTAAGTCCTTTAAGTCCCAACTCAAATCCTACCTTCTCTAGGGAGCCTTCCCCTAGATGTCAGTGCCTTCCCCCTGAGACTATTGCCTATTTATCTTGTCTATATCATATGTATCTCTTCCTACTGGGTTTTGTTGGCAGCATATAGAAATGCTGATGATTTATATGGGTTTATTTTACATCCTGAAACTTTGCTAAAATTGTTAGTTGTTTCAGCTAGTCTTGAAATTGCTTCTCTAGGGTTCTATGACATGATATACCATCGTATCATCCGCACAGAGTGATGGTTTTGCTCCCTCATTTCCTATTTTTATTCCTTCAATTTCTTCCTCTTGTCTTATTGCTATAGTTAGCATTTTAATGTAATATTAAATAATAATGATGATAATGGACATCCTTGCTTCACCCCATTCTTCCTGGGATGGCTTCTAGCTTATCCCCATTACAGATAATGCTTACTCTTGGTTTTAGATAGAAAGGCTCCATTCATTCCTATACTTTCTAGTGTTTTTAATAGGAATGGGTGCTGTATTTTGTCAAAAGCACTTATTGATATAACCAGATGATTTTAATTGTTAGATACGAAATTTCTGAAAGCACAAATATCAAGAGAATACTATTCCTAGTATCATAGGACCAACCTAGCTGGTGCATGAAGCACATAGCTAATGGGTTCATGGCTGAATTTTATGTTGGTTTCTGTGATCACAGTTTCAATATTTGAAAGGAAGGGAGGAAATAATTGATATCCTCTCAGAGGCTGAGAAACCATCTACCATGTGAAGTTGATGGTTTCTTTCAGTATTGCTGAGGACATTGCATATGTAGGCATTAAGATTCTTGGGTAACTGAAATGGCCAATTCCTGTTAACACATCTTCTGCCTTCCCACACCCCTGACTGGCCCAGGGTGTGGAGGTAGTCTCCTGTCTCCATGGCTCAGCCCTTCCTGCCCTCTCTAAGGCTGGCTTCTGTGAACTTGTTCCAATGTTGGTTGGTGTGAGGTTTTTGTGGTGTATGATGACTCATGGGGCAGAATGAATAAATGAATAAAAAAGCCTAAATTGTATCAATCTGTATGAAAGGCAAAAGAGCCAAATTTCCTGTTAGAATTTAACCACCTACCCCCTTGGGCCTGGCATTTCTAATATCGCCATGTTTAAGATATTATAAATTAGACTGTCTTCGTTACTTCCTTGGGTAGAATTAATTGCCATCGGACAAAAGTCCAGGCCAATCTATTCTGATTTTCCCTAAAGGTACTTTTTACTAAGGGAAATTCTTGAATGTAAAGAATGAATTTTGCCCTTAAGAAAAAAACCATAACAAATATTATCAGTTGTACTAAATACTATTGTTTTCCAAGCAAAATCCCCCCAAAGCCAATTCTACTCTGCACTTAGCATTTTCTCTGACTGTTAACCCATGCCTGGAAAACTCTCACTGCTGTTTTTCTCCTCCTGGTTTCCTTCAAGTCCCAGCTAAAATCCTACCTTCTACAGGAAGGCTTTTCAGATTCCCCTTAATGTTAGTGACTTCCCTTTCTTGATTCTTTACAATTTATCCTGTATATAACTTGTTTCTACACAGATGTTTATATGTTGTCTCCACCACTTGATTGGGTGCTGCTTGAGAGCAGGGGCTATTTTTTACCCTTTTAGGTTTTTGTTTGTTTGTTTGTTTGTTTTTGCTACCCCTGGTGCTTTCACACAGTGGTAGGCACATAGTAGGTGCTTGATAAAGGTTTGTTGACTTGATTGCAGCCCTGTTTGGTTTTTACCTCTGGGTGCTGATGATTGTTTAACAAAATAAGACATCCCAAGAGGCCATAATCTATCAGTGCAGGGAGGATTTCCATGAAAGAAATCAAAACTTATTCCAAGGATTCCAGCTGTTGAGAAAAACGTTCACGGCAACTTCTGAGGGTCATAATAACCACTAAAGTCTGGGCAACTCTATCCTGTCAGGATTTAAGATATTTAAATTAAATTGAAATTAAATTGAAATTTAAGATAAGAGAGGGACAAAAGTACTGCCTAGCAGCAGAGAGGGCCCCATTGATGTGGTGTAACATAATTTGTAGTGGACCCAGTCAGAAGGGTTGCATGAGTTTCAACAGGGCATGCATAGAGGCAAAGGTGGCAGGTGGTGGGAGTCATCCAAGGCTGAGACTTGGCAAGGCACTATCAATGATAAGATAATGGGAGCAAGGACTTGAGAAGAGGACAGTGCAGAGTTGAACTGAATCACCAAGATAGTGAAGAGAGGAGAGTGAGTGAAGGAAAGGCAAAGATAGAGAAAAGAGGAGAGAGTGGATAGTTCAGGGGAAATGGCCTGGGAGACAGCTGAGAGATCAAGGGATTGGTCATGGTGTGAATGAAGAGCAGGCAGAAGGAGAGGTAGAAAGACAATAAGATTAAAATGAGATAAAGGTGCAAAGGTGGAAAGTGAATAAATTATGGTCAGATATGTGCAACTTTGGTGGATCATCCCTTCTATGGGATGGATTGAGGGTGTCCTTTCACATCTCTTCAGCTGAGTCATACTTGATTCTTATAATTTTGTTAGAAAGCAGAGACTCTAAAGCATTCTTCCCCACCCCACTGGGGAAGAATCACTTATACTGCTCTTAAAATATTTTCAATAGGCTATGTCACTATTTTAAATATTCCAGTTATTTCTGGAAATAATTTCCACTGGCCCCCAATAAACACACACAGGTGAACCCTCTCTTGTTCTGCTTTTTAATGTAAATTTTTATTTCTCTAATTTTAAACCTCCCTTTTAACATAGAACTGTAAACAAAAATATGAGTGCTGTCATCTAACAGTGTATAAAACTGTCTGCCCTTGAAGCCCTCTGCTTCTCTGCCAAGAGGAAGGAAGCTGATTTCATATTTTGTTCTCCAGAACCACTGTTGCTTTTTCAGCTATCCAGAGTTCAGCTTTATTTTAGAGATCTTCTCATTTACACTGTCATACTCATTGTGGATTTTAATTTTCATTTTTGGGACCAGACTTGTGGCCTCCTTTATAGGGGACTCTTACTCAGTCAGCCCTTGCTC
Organism: Notamacropus eugenii; assembly: GCF_028372415.1. NCBI lineage: Eukaryota > Metazoa > Chordata > Mammalia > Diprotodontia > Macropodidae > Notamacropus > Notamacropus eugenii. Next base: position 270,066,916 of record NC_092873.1, read on the forward strand.
TGAAAGTTAAGGGTCTTAGAAAGTCGACTGGGGCACTGAAATGACTTCCCCCAGCTCACATAGCCAGGTTGTCTCAGAGGCAAGATATGAAGGCAGCTTGTCATGACTCCAAGGTTAACTCTCTATTTGCCATGCCATGCTGCCCATTTGCGTATGTCTGATTCTCTGCTTTCCAGCTCCCCTCTGTTTTCTAGCTGCCGTTCAATTTAATGTGGCCAGTGTAAGATGGCCATTGATCCAACTACTACATTCCAGTACTCTAAAGAGCCCATTCAAAGCATCTTAGGCAACATTTTAAGATATCTTGTCATTGACTTGCAGAGTTTGAGGAAGAGAAGTAAAGTATAAAAACATTGGAAAGATGTGGGGATGGGGAGGCAGGGCTTTGAATGCCAGAGGATTTTTTAATTTGATTTTGGAGGCAATGGGTATGGGGTGACAGTCAGAGGATCACTTTGATAGCTAAGTGGAAGATGGATTGTAGTGGGGAAAGATTTGGGGCAGAGGTAAGAATCCAAGAGTGCAAGTATGTAAAGCATTCATTCATTAAAACAATAAATCAGATTTGTTTGAATTTTGCTATTATTAGACTCAGCCTAGTTTATACATTTTTGCTGAGCTTGAACTTGAACTGTTGACTATGACTATGCCAGACCTTGGAAGGGTGGAAAGCACACTCTCTTTAGAATCAGAGGGCCTGGGTTCAAGTCCAGATTCTCTTTGTAATTTCTTTCATCTTTGTCTTCTCTCATTGCTTCCCTTTGCTCCTAAGTCCAAATCAATCAATCATTAAACATTTATCAAATGCTTACTATGTACCAGGCACTGTGCTAAGAATTTTTTTAAAAAAGGCAAAAGACTGTCTGCCCCTCAACGAGCTTACAGCGTAATGGGGAAGACAGCATGCAAACAAATAGGTACAAAACAAGCTCCAAGCAAGTTAAATAGGAGATCATTAATAGACAGAAGGCACTGGAATGAAGAGCGGTTGGGGAAAGTTTCCTGTAGAAGGTGGGATTTTAGTTGGAACTTAAAGGAATTGGAAGAAGTCAGTAGATGGAGTTGAGCAGGGAGATCATTCCTGAGTGGGGGATAGTCAGAATGTCAGGAGCCAAGAGAGGGAGAGTCTTGTTTGTGGAACAGCCAGAATGCCAGACTCACTGGACTGAAGAGGGCAAGTAAGGGAGTAAGGTGTAAGAAGACTGGAAGGATAGGAGGATTAGGAAGGATCTTGAATGCCAAACAGTGCAGGTTTTTTTGTTTATTGTTGAATTTAAATTTGGATAACTTATATGGAAAGGTTTGACCTTTAAAAACATTTTCACATTATCTTTGTCATCTTGGCCTTAGGATTCTAAGACTATTTTTCCATGGATTTGGAGATGAAAATTATCTCAGTGGTCATCTAATCCACTTATTTTACAGATGATGAAACTGAGGCCAGAGATATAATGTGACTTGCCTAAGGTCACACAGGCAGTAAGCGACTGATGTGAACCAAGGACCTGTGACCTTATCCCAATCACTGAGCACTTTTCCACTCTACCATGATGCCTATAAGTTTCTAGAAACAACTCCCCATTCAGAAGTAAATAAATGTCTCCATAGCTACATAAGTACATCAGGAACCACATCCTTCTTTGTAGGTTCACATCCATCTCTTCATCTGTCTTTAATTAATGTGTTAATTGAGCATTGAGGACAGTGGTGTTCAACAAAGTCTGCACAGAGATTTCCTCATACTTTACTGGAAAAATAAATAGGTCAGGAATTAAATAACTGTTGGTAACTTGGGTAAGTAGAGATCTAATCATGGGAAAATGAGACCTCCCCCTTTCTATTACATCAGTCTGAATTCCATTCTTAAAGAACAAGGTAACAAAGCTAGGAACATGAGTCAATTGTTCCAGTGAAACTCTAGAACTGGAATTTATAAGTTAAATGTCACAAACTTTTTTTTATTGTAGGTTTCACTGCCTATGCGAAAAGCCGATATGAAGGTAAATCCAGATCCATTAACAGATTTAGGGTGGCCCATTGCTTCTCTTCTCCATTTTACAGAAGCAGGGCCTGAGGCTCAGAGAATTGATGAGACCTTTGCCCAAGTTCATGCAGTTAGAAGCAGGATCTGAATCCAGGCTTTCCTGATGTTAAGGCAGGTACTTTAGCCACGGTCATGCTGCTTAACTGTGTGGACTTCAGGCGAAAGGGCACTTGTCCATTTATTTTGTTTTTCTGATCTGCGTTTTCTAGGAATGGACTAGGAAGAGAGGACAGCATTCTCAGATCTCCCCATCCTGCCTCAGACTCTGCTGACCTCCAGTCTCACACCTCCAGTGGCCTTTCGGACATCTCAAATTGAATGCCCAGTAGACCTTTGAAACTCAACAGAATTCATTCTCTTTCTCCCTTACCGCACCCCCCCAGCCCCAATCCCAACTCCTGCCTTCCCAATAACCATAGAGAGACAACACCATCCTCTCAGTCCTTCAGGTTCAAAACCTAGGAACCACCCCAGGATTCCTCACCATCTCTTACCTCCCATATCCAAACTGTTGCAAAGGCCTGTAGATTTTACCTTTGCAATATCTCTCCTGTATACTCCCTTCTCTTCTCTGACACTTTTATTACTCTTGGTTGGTTGTAAATGACTCTTTGTAGCCCAATTTGGGGTTTTCTTGGTCAAGACACTGCAGTAGTTTGCCATTTCCTTCTCCAGGTCATTTTGCACATAAGGAAACTGAGGCAAGATGGATGAACTGATTTGCCCAGGGTCACACAGCTAATAAGTGTCTGAGGCCAGATTTGAACTCAGGAAGATGAGTCCTCCTGACTCTAGACCCCAGCACTCTATCCACTATGGTGCCACCTAGCTGCCCCTCTGATACTACCATCCCTCTAGTACAGGCCCTCATCACTTCTTAATTCAATAGCCAGCTGGTGGGTCAGCCTGCCTCAAGTCTCCCTTCCCTCCAATCCATCCTTCATTCACCAATATGACTTTCCTAAAGTACAGGTAGATAATGCTACTCCTCTACCCAATAAATCCCAGTAACTTCCTATTGCCTCCAGGAGCAAAAACATGCACTGTTTGGCATTCAAGATCCTTCCTAATCCTCCTATCCTTCCAGTCTTCTTACACCTTACTCCCTTACTTGCCCTCTTCAGTCCAGTGAGTCTGGCATTCTGGCTGTTCCACAAACAAGACTCTCCCTCTCTTGGCTCCTGACATTCTGACTATCCCCCACTCAGGAATGATCTCCCTGCTCAACTCCATCTACTGACTTCTTCCAATTCCTTTAAGTTCCAACTAAAATCCCACCTTCTACAGGAAACTTTCCCCAACCGCTCTTCATTCCAGTGCCTTCTGTCTATTAATGATCTCCTATTTAACTTGCTTGGAGCTTGTTTTGTACCTATTTGTTTGCATGCTGTCTTCCCCATTACGCTGTAAGCTCGTTGAGGGGCAGACAGTCTTTTGCCTTTTTTAAAAAAATTCTTAGCACAGTGCCTGGTACATAGTAAGCATTTGATAAATGTTTAATGATTGATTGATTTGGACTTAGGAGCAAAGGGAAGCAATGAGAGAAGACAAAGATGAAAGAAATTACAAAGAGAATCTGGACTTGAACCCAGGCCCTCTGATTCTAAAGAGAGTGTGCTTTCCACCCTTCCAAGGTCTGGCATAGTCATAGTCAACAGTTCAAGTTCAAGCTCAGCAAAAATGTATAAACTAGGCTGAGTCTAATAATAGCAAAATTCAAACAAATCTGATTTATTGTTTTAATGAATGAATGCTTTACATACTTGCACTCTTGGATTCTTACCTCTGCCCCAAATCTTTCCCCACTACAATCCATCTTCCACTTAGCTATCAAAGTGATCCTCTGACTGTCACCCCATACCCATTGCCTCCAAAATCAAATTAAAAAATCCTCTGGCATTCAAAGCCCTGCCTCCCCATCCCCACATCTTTCCAATGTTTTTATACTTTACTTCTCTTCCTCAAACTCTGCAAGTCAATGACAAGATATCTTAAAATGTTGCCTAAGATGCTTTGAATGGGCTCTTTAGAGTACTGGAATGTAGTAGTTGGATCAATGGCCATCTTACACTGGCCACATTAAATTGAACGGCAGCTAGAAAACAGAGGGGAGCTGGAAAGCAGAGAATCAGACATACGCAAATGGGCAGCATGGCATGGCAAATAGAGAGTTAACCTTGGAGTCATGACAAGCTGCCTTCATATCTTGCCTCTGAGACAACCTGGCTATGTGAGCTGGGGGAAGTCATCTCAGTGCCCCAGTCGACTTTCTAAGACCCTTAACTTTCAGAGCAAGGGCTGACTGAGTAAGAGTCCCCTATAAAGGAGGCCACAAGTCTGGTCCCAAAAATGAAAATTAAAATCCACAATGAGTATGACAGTGTAAATGAGAAGATCTCTAAAATAAAGCTGAACTCTGGATAGCTGAAAAAGCAACAGTGGTTCTGGAGAACAAAATATGAAATCAGCTTCCTTCCTCTTGGCAGAGAAGCAGAGGGCTTCAAGGGCAGACAGTTTTATACACTGTTAGATGACAGCACTCATATTTTTGTTTACAGTTCTATGTTAAAAGGGAGGTTTAAAATTAGAGAAATAAAAATTTACATTAAAAAGCAGAACAAGAGAGGGTTCACCTGTGTGTGTTTATTGGGGGCCAGTGGAAATTATTTCCAGAAATAACTGGAATATTTAAAATAGTGACATAGCCTATTGAAAATATTTTAAGAGCAGTATAAGTGATTCTTCCCCAGTGGGGTGGGGAAGAATGCTTTAGAGTCTCTGCTTTCTAACAAAATTATAAGAATCAAGTATGACTCAGCTGAAGAGATGTGAAAGGACACCCTCAATCCATCCCATAGAAGGGATGATCCACCAAAGTTGCACATATCTGACCATAATTTATTCACTTTCCACCTTTGCACCTTTATCTCATTTTAATCTTATTGTCTTTCTACCTCTCCTTCTGCCTGCTCTTCATTCACACCATGACCAATCCCTTGATCTCTCAGCTGTCTCCCAGGCCATTTCCCCTGAACTATCCACTCTCTCCTCTTTTCTCTATCTTTGCCTTTCCTTCACTCACTCTCCTCTCTTCACTATCTTGGTGATTCAGTTCAACTCTGCACTGTCCTCTTCTCAAGTCCTTGCTCCCATTATCTTATCATTGATAGTGCCTTGCCAAGTCTCAGCCTTGGATGACTCCCACCACCTGCCACCTTTGCCTCTATGCATGCCCTGTTGAAACTCATGCAACCCTTCTGACTGGGTCCACTACAAATTATGTTACACCACATCAATGGGGCCCTCTCTGTTGCTAGGCAGTACTTTTGTCCCTCCCTTATCAACTCATTATCCTACTCTCCACAGCAGCTTTTCCAAACCTCTTCATCCCTCCTCAAATCTCCTATGGCTTCCCCTCCGCCGGGAAAGTTTAAAACAGCAGAGGGTTCTTGAGAAGGTTTGGGTCTTACCTCTGGAAGCTAATGTGTAAAGGCCTATTAAGGGGCTCGCCACAGTTAAGGTCTCAGAACCTTTCCATAGTGAATCTAGAGCTGATCTTCATAAGATGGAGAGCTGGCAGGAGCTCAAAATGCCACTCTGGGTCATCCAGTCCCATCCCTTCATTTCACAAGAAGGAAGTTGAGGCCCAGAGAAGTTAAGTAAGTTGTCCATAGTCACATAGGTAGGAAATGGCAGAGCCAGATCACTGGACCTCAGGTCCTCAGACCTGCTCCATAGTTCTTATGTCCTTAATCTCTTTGGGTTTGGGGAGGAGGAAAGTTGAGAAGAAAGGAAAACAAGGAGCAATAACAAATAACTTTTCAAAAAGCTTTTCTTGTCCTTTACAACTGTGACTAGGGATTTCTTTGTACAATGTAAATCCTACCAGGCATTCAACAGAAATCTCCCCTTTCCTTCTCTCCCCTAATGGATTTCATCTGCTGCCAGGACCAGAGCCATCCTGACATGAATGAATGAATGAATGAGAAAGATGAGGGAAAATAAGGCAGGAAGCAACAAGGCTGGTAACATGAGTTTGGGCTAGGATAAATCACACTGTACAAATTTTCCTTTTTTTCAAGAACATTTTTTATAAAAGTGAAATATGGTTACAATGAACATCAAGGGAAGCCTTGAAGGAAGAAAGAGGCCACATAAGGGCAAGTGTGCCCTGAGATGAGTCTATGGAGGAAAGTCATGGATAGCCCCAAAGAACCACAGTGCCTTTGTGGTGGTGGAGGAATTAACAGACTGATTATATGCATATTGGGGATGTTGGGGTTTTTTTAGTACCAGCTCAAGGAGCCAGTTCCTCTCTCTCTTCCCTCCAATTGACTTCCTGGGTCACTGTAGATCTACATGGTCCCTATAGCATCACAGAGACTCCCCTCCAAAAGAATTCTGGATTTGGAGTAATGACCTATGCTACCAGGACAGTTCTGGTCCAGTTGCATGGGAAGAGGGGAGAGAAGAGGAAGTGGGAGAGAGGAAGAGGGAGAAAAGGAGAAGAAAGGGATAGCGAGAGGAGAGGGGGAAAGGAAGAGACAGAGAAAGAGAAAGAGACAGACAGAGAGAGAGGAAGAGAGAGAGAGAGAGAGAGTTTCTTAGATAATCAGAACCAACTTTGCTTTGCAGTCCGAGCTGAGAATCTGGAACACATGTGAAGGGAAATGGGAAGCCAGTACAGACTGTCCACATCAGCCCTAGGATGTGTCATTTGTCTCCCTGAGTAGTCCTCACCAGAGATGTGAATGGCTGGGAGTAGGGGAGGAGTTGACTTTCATCCAGGCATCTTTCTGTCTCATTGGTGTCTGGGTCCATGGAATATGGCCATGTTTTCCATGCAGACTTCCTTTTGTCCCCACTAATGTTTAATATCCATTCCAGGATAATTTCAGCCAATTACTAATATATTAGTATTAGCACAGCCAGTGGTAAGTTACTGACCTGTAAGCACAGAGATGTTTACTATCGGATGAAGGGTCAATGTACTATTGTTCTAACTGCTGTTGAACCAAATGGTCACTGATCTGATGGGAATGTGACTATGTGACTAGTCTGACCCTAGAGTGATAGACATCCCATATTTTGTGCTGATTGTTATTTGCCCTCTCGGCACCCTATATTGCCATATATTTGGTTCAGGAGCCACGAAATAGACAACGATCCACAGGACACATGGTAGACGGGATATATTCTCTCCAAGGCTCTCCTACCTCTTATTTCTGACCAGTCTCTCACAAAGTCAGTCCGACAGAACTTCTCCCAATCAGACCATATTGATGATATTTATGAGTAGCTGCTTGGACAACATATGTCACCATATCCAATACTGACACCTAGCCACTCTAGGCTAAAACTCCCTCTATTCAAAGTGCAGGCCACATTTCCCAGCCATGAACTTCCAGAGATACAATATGCATTTCTTTTGCTCAAAAGGTAACCCAATCCAAATGAATAGATCTAGAAAGGATTATAGGGATTTGGGGCACACTCAGTCATTCATCAAGTATGTATAAATGTTTGCTTCATAATAGGCATTGTGCTAAGTTCTAGGGATACAAAGGAAGGGGGAGACATTCTCTGCCCCCAAGGAATTTTCAGTCTAATGATAGAGACAGCATGCAAGCAAATAGATACATAGAAAAAAAGAGAGGTTGATAATAGAACAGCTTAGGTATATAAGACACAGAAACCAATGAACACAGTAACCTTGTCTTTGAAAAACCCAAAGATCCCAGCTATTAGAGCAAGAACTCACTATTCAGCAAAAAACTGTTGGGAAAGTTGGTAAGCAGCCTGACAGAAAATAGGTATAGACCAACATCTCACATGGAACACTAAGATAAGCTCCAATTTAGACATAAGAGGTGACATCATAAACAAATTAGGAGAGCATGGAAGAAATTACCAATCAGATGTAGGGATAGAGGAAGACTTCGTGATCAAACAAGAAACAGCAAGGTTCTCAGAAGGTAAAATAAACAATTTTGATTACATAAAATTAAAAAGCTTTTGCTCAAACAAAACCAATGTATTATAATTAGAAGAAAAGCAAGAAAATGGGGGAAATCTTTGTAAATAATAGGTACATAGAGAAGACTTTTGTTGAAAAGGGAAGATAACCATAGAGGGGAAGATTCTAGGCACAAAAAGCACATGTAATAGTCATTTTGGGTTTCATATCCTTGCTACATTAGGGCAAAAGAAACTTCTTTTTGTTAACTGTTCAATGACTTTCTAGTGCCTCATTTCCTTCCAACATCAAACCTGAAATAAGAGAATGCTAAAGTTGGAGTCAACTCAGACAAAGGCAGCATGGGAAGTGGTGAAGTCCACTGGACTTAGAATCATGGGATCATAGATTTAGAGCTTGAAGAGAACTCCAACTCCAACCCTTGCATTTTACAGGTGAGAAAACTGAAGCTGAAAGTAGTGAAGTGATTTGCTCCGAGTCAGACAACTAGTAAGTAGTTGACACAGTTCGTAATGAGATCTTCCTGAATCCAAGCCCAGAACTCTATGCACCATACCCCTTAACTATCACATTAAATCAGTTCAAATCCCAGCTTTGATTTTTAACTAGCCATGATTTTAACTACCTCACTGAGTCTCTGTTTCCTCATCCTATAAAATGAGGAGAATAATACACTAAGCAGCTTACAGATTGTTGTGGTGAACATATTTTATAAACCTTAAAGCACAGTGTAAATATGATCTATTACCTTTATAATTTCTTAAAGGGTCATACAAAATATGAACCATTGGCAGAACTCCTTAGAAATGATTTTGGAATGATGGAATTTCATTTCATTTCATCAAAAATCATGATGGAATCTTGTGTCAGGCCAGCATTCCCACAAAGTCAAAGCTTTTTGAAAATATTATTAGTTTAATCAAATTTCACTTCACCAGTCAGAGACTTACTTCTAAGGAAACCTAGCTGAATAGGTGTAAATGAGGTAGAAGAGTTTAGGAAGTGATATGAATGATGTGGAGCAGAATCAAGAGCTAAATATTCCCAACGCCCACAGTAAAGTAAAGAAAACCACACTTAAGAACACTAAAAGACACACGAATTCAAATTAATGCAATGATTGATCTGGATTCCAGAAGACTGATGACGAAAACTCTCGCTCTTCTTATAGAGAAGTGGTTAGATTATGGATATGGAACACTGCACACACTGTCGAGAACAGTGGATGCATTAAGATTGGTTTAGCTGTCTCTCCATGTTGAAAGTTAAGCTTTTGGAGGGTTAAATAGAGGGATGCAGGGAACTGACAGTGATATTTTTTAAAAGCATGTTTTGTCTCTCTTTTTAATTCATTTTAAGGGATGGCTTGCTGGGAGAAGAGGGGAAAGACTATATTAAGAAATGAAGGTGGTGCAAAAATAAAAGATATTAGTAATTTTTTAAGATAAAAATTATGGTCAAAAAAAAGAGAATTTGACCTGACTGAGCCTTTGAGGTTCTGAGAATAAAAAAGCATGGCTCCATGGTCCTTTCAAAAGTTTGTTTAAGTCCCTTTAAGTCCCTGCAACCATACGGCCAGCCAGGGTTAATTGGGGTGGGGGTACTCAAAAGAAATGCCAACATGTATTTTGGGGTGGGGGCATGTGCCCCACTTCAGCATCAAAGAAGTTCAACTGGGACAGTCCTATTATCTGAAAATAGGGGCCAGATAAAATAACACAAAGGAAAGGCTTTATTTCCTCCACAGCTGCCGATGGCTTTCTCATTCTCATGCCAAGACAAAGAGAAGCAAGGACACAGTGTCTAGGCACTAGCCATGGGAGGCAGCTTGTCTCCCTTCCTGTCCCAGCCTAGCCAAGAAGTTTTGGGATGCTGCTTCACTCTTACTTACTGAAGCAAAAACTAGGAAAGTGTCCAGAGCAGTCCTGCCATAGCTACCATATAAAGAAATTGATGAGAAGTCTCAGGTATGTCATGAAGAGAAACAAGAGGAGACTAAATGAGTTTGCAAAGTGAGTCAAAGCCTGGAGTGGAAACAAGGCCAAGGAGATGAGGTGCACTGAGCTACATTCCCAGGCAGGCCAGGGAAATCTTCATCTTCACAAATGGGATTTTTCTTTTCCACTTAGATGTTTCTATCTGGTTTCAATTATCCCAGATTTTAACTTGTGAAAAATTATTATTTTCTCGGATTAAAAAATAATAATTGTAATGATCACTCTAAAGTTGTAATTTCACTAACAAAGTGGAATGTATTCTTGACAAAACTCAGAGGAAACAGGCTCATCCTCACCAGGCTTATGAGAGCCTCTCCCTTAACCTCTGACAAATAGGGTCAGGGATGATACAATTGTCCCAGACCAGAAGTCATGAGGAAGACATTCATCCTCTGGTCTTCCATGGAAGACTCATTCTCAGAATACCTTAGGTCATATGCGTAAAGATAAACAGAACTTTGATCTTGTTATCACCCACAAATGTACCACGTCCGCATTCATGAACTCTGAAATTCTCTTAGCTCATTACAATCCATTCTCATTTTACCTCTTCCTCTGCCTGGCAACCCAAAACCCTCTACCTTCATCAAGACAGGTTGGAGACAGGAAAGATAAAGCACATTAAAAAGATGAAAGGAATAAAAAATGTGCAAGGGAGACAATATAACCAAGGAGTAATGGAAAACATGACCATAGCACTCAAAACAGTGTTAAAGCTCAAGCCTTCAGCAAAGGTTCATGTCATTAATCAGTCCAACCTTGTCACAAATACAAAGACCAACAAAAAGAGCTTTAGCCTAAAAAAAAAAAATCCAAGGTCTAACAATATGTTTTGTTGTTGTTCAGTCATTTCAGTTGTATCTGATCCTTTGTGATTCTATTTGGGGTTTTCTTGGCAAAGATAAAGGCGTAATTTGCCATTTTCCTTCTTCAGTTTATTTTACAGATGAGGAAACTGAGGCAAATGGGGTTAAGTGAGGGATGGCTATGTAACATTGAGCCCCTCAGTTCTTTTGTAGCCACCTAGTCCATCAAGGAAAGTCCCTTCAAATTGGGAAGACTAGAAGAAACAACCTAAAGAGAGAATTGAAATCCAAGGTGGAGAAGGAGATAGTGAGAAAGCATTGAGTAGAGTAGTTGTTTCCAACAAATTCAAGTCTCCAGGTCTAGATGCATGGAATTCCACCTAGGATAATGAAGGAGTTTGCATATATGAATGTACACCAATAAAAAATGGTTCGGTTGCAGGGCTTTCTAACCTGGAGTCTAAGGATAGATCTTGAGGGGTAGGTGGGAAAAGGTTATATCTTTATTTTCACTAACTTCTAACTGTAAATTAGCATTTGCTTTGATTATTTGCAGACATTCTTCTGAGAAGGGGTCTATAGGATTCACCAGCCTGTCCAAGGGCTCCATGACACATGAAAGATTAAGAAACCAGACTTAGAAAAATCACAGAGAATGGAGAAGGTGCAGGAAGACTGGAAATGGATAAGTATTCCATTTTCAAATGTCTGATTTTCAAAATAGAAACAAGTATGGATCTCAGAGTCTATAAAGTGGTAAGCAACATAGATTCTGAACTAGAAACGGATAATTCAAAGGGTTTGTAAGCTCTTAGGAAGAAAAAAAAGCAAAGCCACAGAAACCATCATGGGTTCACACCAAGACCAAGTCATAATTTTCTAAGCCTCAGTGTCATCAACTGCTTAAAAAAAAAATGAGTGAAATTTACACCATCCACAGAGTGGGAGCTGTTGTGAAGAAAGTAATTTGTAAGCCTTAAAATGCTTTGTAAATGAAAGTGGCTATCATTATTATTAGTTGACTTCTTTCCCCTCTTCTCTCTCCCTGACTCTGCTGGTCTCAGATCCCTCAACATTGTCAGTATCCAGTTCTTTTTTTAAATTTGCTGGCTGTTCATGGTCCAATTTGGCAGAAATGGCAGAGTACAGAGAAAATAATTCACACCACCTGTCTTGAATCTGAGGAAGTACAGTTATGTTGTATTCAATGCCACTGTGCTAACAGCTTGGAGCAAACCACGTCTTGATTTCAGCAGAATTTTTCATTATATCATTGGGAGCAAGGGAGGAAAAACTCCCCACCCCTGATTAGACAGTCTCTTCAATCCCTTCCAATTCTGTGAGTCAATATAGGAGTTAATAATGTAGTCTAGAAAGTATCCAAGTTCTTGACATCTGGTCTTTCCTCCTTTTCCCTTTGTTTTGGCTTTTATACTGTCCATAAGTATTCATGCTAGAGAGTGAGAAAAGAAAACAACAGTTGTCTTAAATCAGTCCATTTTGTAAACTCCTTGACAGGGCTGGGGTGGAGGGAGATTAGTTGTGGGGAATGAGGTTGAAACCAATTATTAAAGGAAGACTAATTATGGTTTCTTCTGCCCATGCTCTCCCCATCTGCTTGTATCATGAGTAATCAGGATTTGGTCTGGCTTCTGATGAATTTTCACTAAAACCTGGCTTAGAGAGAACATAGTGAAGACCAGAAGGAGGGATTTCTCCTTTCAAAGGCAGAGTGTGCCCTGATAGTAACTCTAGAGCTAAAAATCTGGAGGCCTGATCACTTTTCTCCCTATTACGAGCCCCAGGATACTTCTCTAACAGCCAATTTTTGAGTTTTCTTTTCTGGTTGAAGATGTGAAAAATAAACAGGAAAGACTTTCAGCCTTGTTCAATCAACAAATCAACAAGTACCTTTTTAAAGTGGTGACAGCAAGGTGTTAGGGGCTAAGGATCAAATGCTATGAATGGAACAATTTCTCTCACATTCTAATATGAGATAAGTGCACGTAAAAATATACACAGAATTAATACAAAGCAATTCAACAAGAAGGCCTTTGGCAGGCGGGCAATCAGAAAAGGCTGCAATGGTGCATGAGCTGCATCTTGAATGGAGAAAGAGATCCTGTGAAGCAGAGGTGAGGAAAGTGAACGTTCCAGGTACAAGGGCAAGGGTTTGGGAAATGGAGCATTATGGAGTGTTGCATATGAAGACCAAAGAGACCAGTGGACTGGATTGCAAAGGGTGGGAAGGGAAGCAATATATAATGAGGCTGGAAAGATAAGTTGGTGAGAGGTTATAAAGGGCTTTAAAAACTAGGCAAAGGGATTTATAGTTCATCCAAGTGCAATGAGAAAATACTGAATTTCACTGAGTAGGGAAGTGACATGATCATATCTATGCTTAAGGAGAATCATTTTGAGAACAGTATAGAGGATGAATTGGAACAGGGAAAGACATGAGAGAGGGAGTCCAATTGGAAGTCTACTTCAATAATCTAGATGAGATGCTATGAGGGCCTCAACTAAGGCCACTAAGAGAAACATTTGTAATCTGAATTGTAAGGCAAGGTCCTCAGGAGGTTGGATCACTAGAACTATCCCAGTGAACCATATGCCAACATGGTTGTCCTACATTCTTGAAGAGGACCAAAATGACATCACTCTACTAGTGTCAAGTTATAGTGTATCCACCTGTGGTTGTGAAACATGGACTGTCTACCAGCACCATGCCAGGAAACTGAATTGCTTCCATTTGAACTGTCTCAGGAAGATTCTGAGGATTACGTGGCAGGATAAGGTACCAGACACTGAAGTCCTTGCTCGAGCTGAACTGCCAAACGTTCAAACTATGCTTCAGAGAGCACAATTCTGATGGGCTAGCCATGTTGTTCGAATGCAAAATGCATGCTTGCCAAAAAGACTATTTTATGGAGAGCTTGCATGGGGCAGGTGATCCCATGGTGGCCAGAAGAAATGATACAAGGTCACTCTCAAGGTCTCTCACAAGAACTTTGGATTTGACTGTGCAACATGGAAGACACTGGCACAGGACTGCTCAGCATGGCATGCCCACATAAGAAAAGCTGTTGTGCTCTTTGAGCAAAGCAGAACTGAGACAATACAAAGTAAATGCAGAATGTGTAAATTTAGGATATCCACCCCAAATATTCAAACAGATTATCTATACCAACCTGTAGTAGAGCATTCCGAGCTCGTATTGGTCTGATCAGCCACAATTGGACACAATGAAATTTTTCTTTACAATGGTGATGTCATTTTGGTCCTCTTCGAAGAGGAGGGACAATAACCATCCACCTGTGGCTGATCAGATCAATACAATCTCAGAATGCTCTACCATAGGTCAGGCACAAATAGTCCATGTAAGTATTTGGGATGGATTCTCTAAATTTTTGCACCTCGTATTTCTTTTGAGCTACTTCAATTCTCCAATACCATCATTTTACAAATGAGAAAACTGGTGCCTACAACTGATGCCTCTAGAATGGAAGGGATTTAGAATAGTTAACAGTGAAGCCTCTGTGGTTCATGATCTGCTAAATAAAGAGGTTCAGACAAATGTGGGAAAAAAAGGCAGCAACTTGCCCAAGTCATTATAGACCCAATAAATGACAGAGTTGTTCTTTGAACATAGGTCTTCAGACTACAAATTCAGTGCTCTTCCCATTATGACAGTCTTCTAGGGCTTTCTTTTACCACCCCTCACTGACCTCTTAATGCTATCTCAAGGTTCTGAGACCTGGAACTCCCTTGCCACTGAGCTGACTGGGTTTCTTGGGTCAAGTGATTTTCCTCATCTAATCCCTAATTATCTACCTTCCTTCTTCTGTCTTTGCCACTCATGCTAGACTCCCTCTTTCCCTTCCATTACCCTCTTCCATGCACTACAAAACCAAGTGTGTACAATATTAGGACTTATTTAAAGGAGAAAGAGAAGAAGGAAGGAAAGAAGGAAGGAAGTTGTATGCTGGTATGCTCTCCAGAAGGAAAGAAGCAAGCAAACATGTATACATTACACACTTTGAAGTTTATTTGAATAATTAACTTTTTCTCCATTACTTTCTTAAATCTAGACAATCAGGAAAACAATAAAATAAGCCCTAATTTGTAGCATTTGCCAGTTTCCAAGGTATAAATGCTTCACACCGAAAGCAGTTCTCACAAGTCAGTAGAAGCTGGCTTCAGCACACACCTGGCTCTTACTATGTGCCAGGCACTGCGCTAAGTGCTGGAGGGTACAAATACAAGCAAAAGGAAAGACAGTCTTTGCCTTCAAGGAACTTATGTCTAATGGCAGAAGATAACACCAAAAAATGGAGCTGAAGGGGAAGGGGTTGCCCTTGATAAAGATATTTTAAGTCCAGAAAGTCAAGACCAGAACCAGGAGAGGAATAAAGACCGCCAAACCTGGGTCTCTCAACAAAATGGCGACCCCAAGTGCTAATCACCAAAAGGGACCAGCCTGATAGAATGGTACTCCAAGATGAGAAAGCTGTGAGGATTGTTGGATATTCCAAGGTGAGATATGGTTTTGAAGTCCAGAAAGTCAGGAGCAGACAAGGAGGGAAAAATAAGAAGAAATAGCAAAATTAGGTGGACAAATAATTAAAAGTGGATATAAAAGAATGACCCTATATATACTAGATGATCTCATGTTTATTAGTATCCCATTGGTGTCCAACTCAAATAGAAAGGAGAGCCACTAAACCATACATAAGGATCCCTGAGAGGCATATATTGACTTAATTTTAAAATGTTAATATCACCTATATTTTGTTATATTTTATTTATTTTGTTATATACACCCCAATTCCATTCTAATCTGGTTCAGGATGCACTCAGGAGTGTTGTGGGCAGCATGCAGCCCAGAGTTCCATGCTTGATACCTCTGCTATATACTATCTAGTTAAAATTTCCTAATACTGAATTGGCCCACCATCTTCCGTTAGTATCCTCTTCCTAAGTGAACTAAGCTAAGAATATAGCACTGGGTAGTAGACTTGGAGTGAGAAAAACACTCCTTAAATACTTCTCTGAGGGGCAGTCAGGTAGTACAGTGGATAGCGTGCCAGGCCTGGAGTTAGGAAGACCAGAGTTCAAGTCTGGTCTCAGACACTTATTAGGTATATGACCTTGGACAAGTCACTTAGCTGGTTTCCCTCGGTTTCTTTATCTACTTTTTTAAAAAGTGGTAATAGTACCTACCCCCAGTGTAGTTGTGAGGATCTAATGAGATGATATTTGTAAAAGCACTTAGCACAATGCCTACCACAGAGTAGTTACTATATGTGTTAGCTATCATCATCATCCTCACTATCATCATTACAAGCTCTGTGTCCCCAAGAAAGTCCTTTCACTTCTCTCCAACTCAGTTTCCTCATCTGTGAAGTAGGAATAATAGTACCTACCTCACCAGGTTGCTGTTAAAGCCCTGTGTAAAGATTAGCTATTATTATGCTCTAAGCAGTTTTCTTTTTAACCTGCCACATAGACCAGTTCCCTCCCTGTTCCAAGTGCCTTTTGTCTGACCGATTTGCAGAAGTAAGATGGGATATTGGGATGTTAATTGTTCATTTCTCTGGATCTAAAGCACCACAGATCTCAATTCTAATCCTCTCAGGTCAGAATGTCCTTCTTTTTAATATCCCAAGGTACGCCGCAAAGAGCTAGGGCCAGAGGAACTGTCTAGCAAATGTTTCTTAACTAACACCTTCCTATTTAGGCACAGAAGTAGCCAGGACATCTTTGCCTAGTTCAAGATCACAATACCTCTTGCATGGACTATTGCAATAGCCTCCTAACTGGTGCCTCATCTTTCAGCTTCTTACCTCTCCAATCCAACTTCCACAGGGCTGCCAAAATAATTTTCTTATGATAACAGTGAGCCTCTCCTATAGGCATTACCTGTGTGAGCTTGGACAAGTCACTTACATTCGTTGGACCTCAATTTTCACATTTGTAAAGTGATGGGACTGAAGTAAATGGTCCTTTTGATCTGCTCCCTGTTTAAACCTATGATCCTATGATCTATGCCATTCCCCTGCTTAAGAATTTTCATTGGCTCCTTTGGTACTGTGGTGAATGAAAAGCCAGAGAGATACAGTTACTGGGTAATTAATAATCAATTTATTAATTAGGCTAGCTAATAATCAGTAAATTGTCAGTGGTTTATCTCAATAACCAAAGACAAAAACATGGAGAGCCTATAAAAGCCTTAATATTTTCTTGAAAGGAAATGCCCCTGACATGAAAATCAAACCTGATTGGTGGATATTTAATGAGAAGGTGGGTTAGAAAATCTTCAGCTCCTCCTGAAGAGAAGGTGGCAGGACCATGAGACTCAGCCCCCTCCAACAATCTGGACAGACGAATCCATCTCCATCCAGACCACGCTGGTTGATTTTCTCCTTCAAAAGCTATGTCACCCTAAACTCCAAGGGAGGGATGGAAGGACAGGGGCTCACTTCCTTGGGGCAAAAATCCACTTAGAATAGTTTTTGTTTATACTCTAAACAGAATTAAGGTCTCCTATTTGGGTGAGTTACTACCCAAGATTGAGATCATGTTCCACAAAGGCTGGGGACATCTCATCCATCAGCTATGTACTTTAGAGACTGACTGACTGACCTACAGGAGCTGGGTCCTAAATGAAGAAATAAAGGAATTTCAATTTCTTCCCTGGGATGCAACATTCCAAGCAATCCAGGGCTACCTGGCAGGGAATAGGGCACGTTCATGATTCAGAAGACCCAGGGCATTAATAATTACCTTTTGGAAGCCTAGGTTCTGGGCCAATGTCTGCCTCTGAATTTTATTCAAGGCTCAGTCCCGTGGTTAGTTTTCAAGAAATATTAAGCAATATTTCCTTTAGTACTTTTCATTTCCTGAAAAGCTCCCTTCTTTCAGTAAGTCACAACCACTTCTGGTAAAGTTATGAAGTTTGTAGGATGCTTCAGCTTCAGGATGGGCCAGAAAGCCCCGCCCCCTTCCTCCAGCACATCCAAACCTAGCCCAGCCTTCTAGGCGCAAATCTCACTTCCTTTATCAAGACTTCTATGACAGCTCTCACCAACACTCCTCTCACCTCTTCCTGACCTATTGGCAGACATTTTATCTCTGTCTGAGTACTTAATTATGTAATAACAATAATGATGCTATCTGATATTTACATAATGCTTCAAGATTTACAACATGTTAACTCATTTGAGTTACAACTTGTGAGTTAGATATTATAGGTACAATTACCTGCATTTTATGGGTGAGGAAATTTAGGCTAAAAAACCCAGTTGTATGGTTCAAATGGCTAATAAATGGGGGAGGCAGGATTCTAACTCAGGTCTCCCTATGAGCCTACCATTCTTTACATCATGTTGTTGCGTCGTTTTGCAGTCATGTCCGACTCTTCATGAACCCATTTGGGATTTTCTTGGTAAACTGCTGTAGCAGTTTGCCATTTCCTTCTCCAGCGCATTTTACAGATGAGAAAACTGAGGCAAACAGGGTAAAGTGATTTGCCCAAAGTCACACAACTAATGTGTTTGAAACTGGATTTGAAGTCAGAAAAATAAGTCTTCCTGACTCCAGGTCTGGCAGTCTCTCCACTGCAACTAGCATCAGCATCTTTGTAATTAATCTTTGAGACTTTCCTTGAGCACTGAGAGATTTAGTAACTCACTTAACATGGATATCTAAGTATGTCAGG
The DNA here is from genome assembly GCF_028372415.1 of Notamacropus eugenii. Taxonomy (NCBI): domain Eukaryota; kingdom Metazoa; phylum Chordata; class Mammalia; order Diprotodontia; family Macropodidae; genus Notamacropus; species Notamacropus eugenii. The sequence continues at coordinate 270,085,460 of NC_092873.1, forward strand.
CTAGAATCCAGGTCTTCCTGAATCTGAGACTCTCTTGCCCTGATGTCTCTCCTTTATTTCATACTGTATTTATTTGCTTCCTCTGTGTAAGACTCATTTACCTGCAACAAAAGTGCAAGCCCTTTAAAGACAGGAACTGTAACTCACACTTCTGAAGGAGTCAATGTAGATGGAGCTTAAAAAAAAAAGTGTTAGATTTGGAGTCATCCGTCACTGACACAGCCTGAGTTTCCTAATCTATAAAATGGAAATAATTATGTTTGTATTACCTATCTCCTAGGATTTTGTGAATCGCTATAGAAATCTTTGCATTCTCATAGTATCCAACTTCGTGCATTCGACATAGTCAGCACTCAATGAGTGTTTGTCGCATTAACTCATAGCCATTAACAAGACAACTTTATTACTCCAAACCAAGTATTTTTAGGCCTGTTATGTAGCATTACATATATACATATGTATATAATAGGTTAATATTATAATGTAGTAATAATTATATATTTATAACATATTGTATTATTACATAACAAATTTTTCTACATAATTATACAAAACTACATCATACTCTGCAATATGTGTACAATATGCAATGATGCAATAAATTATATTATATACATTATATAATATGCAATGTAATACAATATAATATATAATATAATACAATATACTATAATATAATATATTGTATTATTACAAAATAATACATAATTACATTACTATTTAATGTGTAATATATCAATATGACATGCATGTCATATAACCATATATTAATTATATCTAGTATTGATTATATAATTAATGTTATATGGTTTTATATGCTATATATAATATTATTATATTATTGTGTGATATCTTATAATGTATTATTATATCTTATTTTATATATAAGAATATATTATCATGTGATCCAAAATATATTCTACATAGTAATATTATATAATACATCATATGATATATGATTATATATTGCATACTATGTAACTATATATTATGTACTATCTTGCATAATTACATAATTATACATTGATAACATGTTATAAAATAATTTTGTTATAATTACATGATACATAATTATAATATAATTATTATTATAATATTTTTATTGTTCTGTTAACTGTCTTCTCTTTTTCCATATTTGACCCTAACTAGGATTATGGATTTAGAACTGGAAGGACCTTCATAAGCCATTTAGTCTAACTCCCTTACTTTATACATGAGGAAACTGAGGTCCAGGAGAAATGACTTGCTCAAGGTCATCTAGGCCATTAGCAGTAGGGACAGGATTTGAACCCAGGTTCTGTGAATCCAATACAGTATGCTTTCGATTATTCTGCACAACTTCCTTCATTTACTGGAGATACAGATGCTTTCCCTTCCCTGAACAAACTCCAAGATTTTCCTCAATGAAATTTTTCATATGGTACCTTCTCCCTCCAGAAACAAATGTCCTGTTTTGTTTAGAATTTCACTGAAATTTTACGTTCTTCTATGTCACAGTTGGGACTTTCAGGACTCTGCCTTTCCCTCAGCTTCAGAGCATGGAAATTCCCTACACAGGGACCATGGGCTCATTTTGCAGTAGCTTCATTAGCTCATGATACTATAAGAGAACTAAGAAGTCTTTCAGGCTCTGTGAAAGTTATTAACCCAAGTTCACAGGAGAAAAGCTCTTCTCTGCATGTTACTTAAACTAGAAATCTCTAAGGTTTTCATGAACTCAGAGAGACTACACAAGGTGACGTAACATCCTTGTGGTCATTGTAGGAGTCTGACTAAGAGTTCTTGTTTCAGAAGCATACATTATGTGAGCCTGCTCCCTAAACCAATTACCATTTAGAAGAAGAGAACCCTAGCCTATAGGAGCTGGAATGATTGCCTAGCAGATAAGAGTGCCAGGCCTAGAGTCAGAAAGGTTCATCTTCTTGAGTTCAAATCTGGCCTCAGATGCTTACTAACTGTGTGACATTGGGCAAGTCACTTAATCCTCCTTGCCTCAGTTTCCTCATCTGTAAAATGAGTGGGAGAAGGAAATGGCAAACCATTACAATATCTTTGCCAAGAAAACCCCAAATGGTACCATGAAGATTCAGACACAACCAAAATGACTGAACAGTAACATAAGTCTAATCCTCTCTTTTAGGAAATAGAAACCCAAAGTCACTACTTAGCAGTGGAACTTCTCATCCACCGTTTTTCCCACAACAACACTGCTTTCATGCACTTCTGTACACTCTCCTCACCATCACCTGGAAGAGTCCCTCAGTTCTGGTGCCACCTCTTACAGGTGACCATGGCTGATTCCCTTCTGTCCTTATCCCTGTCTTGAAATTATTTTGCATTATTTTGTATATACTTTCAAGAAAGATAGCGTAGCCTAGCAGATAGAGAGCCAGCCAGAAAAGACTTGCTTCCAACACCTGCATTCAAGACCTGACTTTGACCCTCTACTGACTGTGTGAATCTAAGCAAGCCATCTCATGCCTCAGTGCTCTCTGCTCGGCAACTCTCTAACCACAAGAACAGAACACCTCATATTACTTGTCTTTTCAATGGGTGGGGAAGGGGCTGCAGGGATGGAGAGAATTTGGAACTCAAAAATATTTTTAAAGAATATTAAAAATTAATAAATTATACATATGTATATTTATATTATGTATATTTTGCACATTTTATGTATGTAATATTATGTATATTTTAAAACTATATGTGCAGAAAAGTTGCTGACCTCCTTTAGTAGAAGATATCACCTATGAGTTGCCTGTCAATGAAATTCCAGATCTGTTCTGTCTCTATACTTATAATGCACTGTGTTATATCCCCCAAGGAAACATAATCTGCTTCAGGTCAGGGACTGTTTTTATTTTTGTTTCCCTGGCAGCACCCAGCAGTGTGCCCTTCATATGGTAGGTACTTTTAAAAACTTGAATTGGATAGTTTATTAAATCTTGAATCAGGAATTTAAACATAATAATGAAATAATTTCAGATAGGACTACGAAAAAATAGGGCTATTAATGAGAAATAGTTACCATTACTTTCTATATCCACATATAAGATTGATGGTTGGTTGTTGTCCTTCATCTTCGAAGAGAACCAAAATGAAATCACCATTGTAACGTGAAATTTCAGTGTGTCCGAATGTGGCTGATCAGACCAATATGAGCTCGGAATGCTCTACCACAGGTTGGGTACAGATAGCCTGTTTGAATATTTGGGGTGGATATCCCAAATCTGCTCATCCTGTATCTACTTTGTGCTGTCAAATAATATCTTGGGTGGATGGAAAAATATATCAATTGCCTGATTTCAGATCTAGTTTCTGTACTTTCTACGTGACCTTAGGAAAGCCACTCTCCTCATACAATGAGGGTGTTGAACTAGATCAAGGGATCTTAACCTAGGATCCATAAACTTGCTATTTTTTTAATATTTTAATAACCTTGTTTCAATGAAATTGCTTTCCTTTCTAATTCTATGCATTTTATTCCATGAATTTAAAAATAGTATTCTGAGGAGGGATTCATAGGTTTCACCAGACATCCAAAGAGGTCTATGGCACAAAAACTACTTTAGAAACCTTTGGACTAAATGATTTCCAGGGTTCCTTCTTGCTCCAAATTCTATATCTGTTATAATGTATATTGCTAGAGGACACAAATAGTTTCATCTTTGTTATTGTGTCACTTGTACCTTGTACAATATCTAGCACATGACTGGTATTTAATAAGGATTATGTTGATTGATTGATTGTGATATACCTTTTCATACTCTTCCCCTGTCCTTTCTTCTACTGTTCCCATCCACAGCCCACTCCCCTACTTCTCTGTATTCACATCCTCTCTCTTATTTAATGTTTCCTCCACTTCACCTTAAGGGAAAATCAAGTTTTCCCAGAAACACTCCACATTCTCCATTCCCTCCAAGGGAGACCTTTTAGAGCTCTTCAGATCACTATGGAGTGTGTTAGGAAGGAATGTTAGCCTACTATTGGTTACAGTGGCAGGATTAGACTCTGGTTTTTCTGAGTTACACACATGCACACACACATCCCAAGTCTAATTTCCCTTCCATTACACTACATTGCCTTTCAAGACCAGATTCCATTTTGGACTTTGCTGTTTCTGTCAATTAGACCATCCGAGACATCAGACTCAAAGCCCTGGAATTATGTAATTATGTTCCTTCATTCTACAAATAAGTGACTTGCTCCTGGTTACACCGCTACTAGGCATCAGAGCCAGAATTCAAATCGAGATCTTCTGGCTTTAAAATGAGTGCATTTTCCCACTCCATCATCATGCTTCTCACTACAGTTCTTATCTTGTACTTAGCCGAGAGTAAACAAATATTTCTCTTATGAATGTTGAGTGAACTTCCAGGAGGTCCTCTATTCCATCCTTCAGGGTTTTAGACTAGACTTACATTAGCCAGCCCTACAAACATCCACTCTTTCCACATGTCAGAGGCCAGCTACAGCTTCTCCTGGTCATCAAGTCATTGGAGTAAATTCAAGTAGATTTCAGGACAAATGAGTAAGCATTGTTGGTAGCCTTAAAAGTCTGCTTAATTATTTACTGGGGTGGGTGGGAATGTAAGGGTCAGAGAGGGGAGAAACAAGTGAAGAATATGTTGATACCATGTATTCTATGTCTCAATTAGAGTTTTTTTATATCTGAAAAACCTGGAGCTCATCAAATACCTCCTCCATGGAGAATGGGCTGGCTGGGCCCTGAGATAAAGGGGATGGTTTTGGGGGTGAGCAGAGTGCAGAGAAAAGAAGAAAGAACAAAGGGAGAAGATTGAGGGAAGGTATTCACTGTCCACTATCAGTAGAGTGGACATCAGAAGGAATGGTCATTAGAGATGAAGATAAGTTTGAGGAAAGAGACCACATTACGCAAGATCATGGAGGCCTAGCTCTGTAATTCCAGGCTGAAGAGTGTGATGCCATCTAGGAAAATTGGAAATTTCACTCACGTAGAGAACCATAACAGCCTGGCCAGGGAAATTTGCTTCTGGCAAATAAACTAGAAACAGAGAGAACAGGTTATTGATAAGAGAGAATTTCAGGGGCCAGAGCATCAAGTTTAAGAAAACAAAACTGAATTTGGAATCAGAGGATCTGAGCTCAAATACATTTCTACCATATACAGTTATCCTTTCTACATCCAGAGGGTTAGAGGCATGGTGTACCACCCCCTTCCTCCTCTCTCCTCCTGCCCCCCAGCGATCTGGAAAATCCACATAAAATTTTTTCATCCTCCTTTCATACTGGAGAGGTCTGATTTTTTTTTCTTTTTCTTTTATGGGATGTTTACAATACCTCACTGTAAAATCTGGGTTGATACTTTACAATACTATTCATGTATTTTATGCATTTCTGAGTTTCTAAACTTTTTCTCTATCATCTGCTGGTCTTCGCATGCTATCTGCAACTATCATAGAACTCCCAAAAAATTCCCATCTAATTTCTTATTAAATGATTGAATACTGCATTGAGGAAAGTGGCAATGTGGGAAATAAACTGCACTAGCTATGGAACCATAGATAAGTTATTTAACCTTTCTTGGCCTTGGTTTCTTCATCTGTAAAATGAAGAGATTGAACTGACTGGCCTCTGAGATCCCTTCCAGTTAGATCTGGATGTTATAATTCTATGGTGAAGTAAAAGCACCAAGATCCAAGAAGGGGAGATAGCTTAGAGACCAGTTAGGAAAGGTTTGGCAGATGGGAGGAAAGGAAGGTGGCACCTTCTGAAGTCCATGGCCAATAGGTCTAGATTGAGAAGTCCCATGAAAATGAACAAACTTAGGTGAGCTTAAGAAGGAGGCAATGTGGTGTTTTGGACAAGGCCTTGGATTTATACTTAGGAGCCCTGGGTCCAAATCCCCATTCTAACACTTAACTTGCTGTGTGACCATGGATAATACCCTTCCTTCTCAAGAATTTGTTTCCTCTATAAATCTGTAGAAAGGGGTGGAAGGTGGTGATGGTGGTAATGATGTTTGCACCACTGCCAGTCTAACAGGTGATCCTAAAATACCAGGGAAATATGTGTTATCGGTACTGCTAGTTTCCCCCAAACAAAACTGATGGTCAGAGACACAGATTCCAGAAGGATGAGACACCAGCCTTGCTGGTCAAACCTACCAGATAAAGAGATAGGACTGCATCAGTACCACAGCTAAGATAGGTAAGAAGGGTTTCAGCCAAAAAAGTAGTTAAATTCCCAAATCATGAGTGGTTCTAAGTTGTTTCTTTCATCTAGCCTAAATCTTTTGTGTTTTGACATAACTTATTTTCTTTTAAATTTCTATGAAGATGGAGACTAGCTTGTCCTTAGCCCTAATCTTGTTCTTGATCGTTGGGTTTAAATTAACAGTCAGTCAGTCAGCAAGCATTTTTATTGAGCACCTATTGTGCTAACCACTGGGGATACAAAGAAGGGCAAAGACAGGTCCTATCCTCAAGAAGTTCATGGTCTATCTTGGGAGATAATGTGTAAACAATTATGTACAAACTGGGAGTAATCTCAGAGGGAAGGCACTAAAATTAAGAGCAATTGGGAATGACTTCCTGTAGAAAGTGGGCTTAAAGTTGAAGGAAGCCAGAAAGGCCAGGGAACAGAGATGCAGTGGGGATAGAATTCTAGGCATGGGAGACAAATACCGAAAATGCCTGGAGTCATGAGATGGACTGCCATGTTTGAAGAGACTGTTGTCACGAAATTGGGGGTTGGAGAGAAGAGAGTAAAACACAGGAAGACTTGAAAGGTAGGAAGGAGGTCACATTATGAAGGGCTTTGAATGACAAACAGGGTTTCAGACTTGTTTCTGGAAGTGATAGGGAATCACTAGAGTTTATAGGATGAGGGGCAGAGAGGAGTTATGGTCACAACTGTGATGTAGGAAGATCAATCTGTCAGCTGAGTGGAGTTTATATTTGATCCTCGAGTATTTTTTTCTCTCCTCCAGATTTAATCATCTTAAATTCCTTTCATTTTTCCTCCTAATTATTCTTCCCCAGCACTTTAATCAAAGCCTAAAGTAGCCATTGATTCCAAATCAATAGTCACTGATATCTGATGAATAATAAATATAAATAGCAATAGTTTAATTAACTTTACCCTGTGTGGCCTGAAGAAAGATGTATGGGTTTGTAAAATTCGGAGACTTGCTCACAAGATGGCTTTAACCATTTTCCAAGCTCAGGTACGGCTTCTCTCCAGTTCTTCTGTAGTCTCCTTATGATGACACAGGGGGGACGTTAATTTCACTTTTTTCTCTCTCCTAAAATGTACTTTCCTAAATCTCCCCTTATTTGTCTAGGACTAGAACTCTGATTTTAAAAATAATAATAATAAATAAAGCCCATATTTTTAACACCAATATTCTTCCAGTGATGTGAATCATGCAACACTACAGTTTCTGAAGAATTGAAGATGAGGAACTTTCAAAGGGCAATAGAGGCCACATGGTGGGTGTGAACAGACAACAAAACATCACAAACAAGCAATTACACACCAGAAGCACTGGAAAGAGTATGAGGAGAAATCCATGTCAGAAAGAAGTGGGCTGGTCATTGGAAAACAGCTGTGTGGTCGCTCCACCTGTATCAAGAGAACACAGTGAAAGCACATTGGGTGGACCTTCCTCTCTGCCAAATTTATAGGAGGACGTGGCCACAAGTCATCCAAGCTGAGAAGGTATAAATAGGCTGTAATGTGCATCACTAGAAGGAGGAAATACACCAGGGAGAACACAAATAGCACTTAGTTTCTCTAGCCTTTAGCTTAGTATATAGTAGGAGCTTAATAAATATTTATTGTAAATAAATAGAAAATAAATAGCCATTGGCATATCAAGTGAAAGGGGAGGGACCCTATCTACTGTAATCTATTTGCTATCTATTATATTCTCCTCATTTTACAGATGAGTAAACTGAGTCACAGAGAAGTTAAGTGACTGGACCAGGGTTACAAAGCTGATAAGTATCTAAGGTGAAATTCCTGACCTCAGTTCAAAAATTCTATCCTTTACTCCATGATGTTTCTTTATGAGGTCATTCTGTATGAGAGGTAATGCTGGTGATCAACATGAACATTAGGAAAGATGGGGAGGGAGTGGGACTGTGGTATTAGATCCAACAGGCAGACATAAAAAAGTCTGATAGGAGCTGATCTAGAGAAGACTTCTATGCCAAGCAAGACATGTCATCTCTTGGATTTAGGCATTTCCTTTAGCTGTCTATTCCTCATTCCTGGAATGTTCTCCATCCTCAAATTTCACCTACTGATTTCTCTGGCTTTCTTTAAGTCTCGACTAAAATCTCAACTTTTACAGGAAGCCTTTCTCGACTCTTCTTAATTGTAATATCTTCCCTTTCTTAATTATTTCTTAATTATCCTGTATAAGGCGTTTTCTCTCTCTCTCTCTCTCTCTCTCTCTCTCTCTCTCTCTCTCTCTCTCTCTCTCTCTCTTTCTCTCTCTCTCCCTCCCTCTCCTTTTCTCCCTCTCCCTCCCTCCCTCTCTCTGTATCTCTCTCTGTCTCTCTCTCTTTCTCTGTCTGTCTGTCTGTCTCTCTCTCTCCCTCCCTCCCTCTCCTTTTCTCCCTCTCCCTCCCTCCCTCTCTCTGTATCTCTCTCTGTCTCTCTCTCTTTCTCTGTCTGTCTGTCTGTCTCTCTCTCTCCCTCCCTCCCTCTCCTTTTCTCCCTTTCCCTCTCTCCCTCTCTCTCTCTGTGTCTCTCTCTCTGTGTCTCTCTCTCTGTGTCTCTCTCTCTGTCTCTCCCTCTGTCTCTGTCTCTCTGTCTCTGTCTCTGTCTCTCTCTGTCTCTCTGTCTCTGTCTCTCTGTCTCTCTGTCTCTGTCTCTCTCTCTTTCTCTGTCTCTGTCTCTCTCTGTCTCTGTCTCTCTGTCTCTCTCTCTGTCTCTCTCTCTGTCTCTCTGTCTCTGTCTCTCTCTGTCTCTCTGTCTCTGTCTCCCTCTCCTTTCTCTCTGTATTTGTTTACATGTTGTCTCCCCCATTAGATTGCAAGCTCCTTGAGGATAGGGACAATCTTTTTTAGTTTATTTCTTTTTTCCAATTTATTTATTTTTAATTTTCAACATTAACTTCAATAAGTTTTAAATTTTTTCCCCTTCTCTCCCACCTCCCTCCCCCAGACAGCATGCAATCTGATATAGGCTCTACATATACATTCCCATCAAATACATTTCACATTCACATTAGCCATGTTGCATAAAAGAATTATAATGAAGTGGAGAAACCACGAGAAAGAAAAAACAAAATAAAACAAAAAAGAAAATAGACTGCATCATTCTGCAATCCAACTCCATAATCCTTTCTCTGGATGTGGATGGCATTTTCCATCACAAATCCTTTCATATTATTTTAGGTACTTGCCCTTGAGAAGGGCTAAATCTATCAAAATCAGTCATCACATACTGTGGCTATTTCTGTGAACAACGTTCTCCTCGTTCTGCTCACTTCATTCAGCATCAGTTCATATAAATCTTTCCAGGATTTTCTGAAGTCTGTTTGCTCATCATTTCTTATAGCACCACAGTATTCCATTGCATTCATATACCACAACTTGTTCAGCCATTCTCCAACTGATGGGCATCCCTTCAATTTCCAGTTATGGCCACCACAAAAAGAGCTGCTATAAATACTTTTGTACAAGTGGGTCCTTTTCCCATTTTTATAAATCTCTTTGGGATACAACCCTGGAAGCAGTATTGCTGGGTCAGGGACATTCTTTTGTCTCTTTTTGTATCCCCAACACTTAGCACAGGGCTTGGCACATAGTAGATGCTTAATAAATGTTTACTGGTTGACTGATTGATTGAAGCACAGGTTAGATGAAAGATAAAACAGTAAGAAAAGAGCATCTAATTAGGTAGGGACAGAGGAATGGGGTAAGCCGGTGCTGGGGTAAGCTGGTGCTGGGGTAGACAAGGAGAAGGAAATTTGCTGAAACCATTTGCCAAGATTGGGAGTGGACTGGCTCCTCTTGAGGAGGCACCATGATGTGATGGCTCAATCACTCTTGATGTCTTTAAGAAACCTAGACCCAACAACCAGGGATTCTGACATTGAACATGGACTCCCTTGAAAGAAGGTGGTCGATCCAAGGTTTAACATATTCCAAGCTCCTGGTGCCCCTACATGCTGATTGTTGCCAGGAACTCCTTTCCCACAAGTATCTAGCACTTGATTTGAAGACTCTTTTCTCCAAGGCAGCAAAGCAGCCTTTCCCTCTGTAAATCCGGACTCCAATATCCTCTTCATAGAACTAGGGAGGCAATAGGACCTAAGGATAGAGTACCATACCAGGAATTGGAAGACCTGTGCTTGAATCTTGTCCCAAATACTTAGTAGCTGTGTAATCATGGGCAAATCACTTAACCTCTCTGAGCCTCAGTTTTCTTATCTGTAAAATGGCAATGATAATATTGGTGCTACCTACCTCTCATTTGTAATATGTAAATAAAAAGAAAATAAATATTATTAATTGAGGAATTTGAGTGTGCTCAATGACTGAGTGTATTTAATTGGGATTCCATACCAGTATATCCACTCTAATGGACAGTTTCAGAGGGTATGTGGGAGAAAATTCCAGTGTGAGCAGGCTAGAAGGATAATAAGTTGTTCCATGGTAATGAAACTGCAGACACTAAAGGATATTCCAGAATGAGCCAGTAGTAGAGAATGCATGGTTTTGAGGAACTCTAATGTCCCTTCAAGCTCTAAATCTATGATCCAATAACTACAGTACTATGAAAATGCCCACTTCATCATTTCTTATGAAAATTAATATTCCATTACCTCCATATACCATAATTTGGTTGTTATCATTATTGTTCAGTTGTTTCTGAATCTTTGGTTTTCTTGGTTTTTTTCTTGGTTTTCTTGACACAGATACTGAAGTGATTTGCCACTTCCTTATCTATCTCATTTTACAGATGAGGAAACTGAGGCAAACAGAGTTAAGTGACTTGCCCATAGCGGGTCACATAGCTAATAGATGTCTGAGGACAGATTTGAGCTCACTAAGATAAGTCTTCCTGACTCCAGGCTCAGAATTCTATCCACTTCAGCTTTCCCAATTTGACTATGAAGTGGTTCACTGGAACTGAGGTGCATGGATCCATAAAATTGGAGGGAACACAACTGGTGGAGACACAATAAGCCAGTGGCAGAAATGAGACACCCCTATATGTTTAGATTAGATTTCTTTTTTTAAACAGCCTATTCATAAAAATATAAATATTTGTCAATTGAAGGATGGATTTTATTTTCATGAAATTGAATGAGTTCCTCCTATCTTGGATATCTTTTATTAGAGAAATGTGCGAGGAATATTTTTCCCTAGTTACCTGTTTCTCCTCTAACTTCAACTGCATCGATTTTGTTTTTTTCAAAAACTTTGTTAATTTTATGTTATCAAAATTGTCTATTGTATCTTCCATGATGCTCTCTCCCTACCACCCTTGATTTGTCATGAACTAGTCTATCCATAAATAGAAAAGGTAATTTCTTCCTTGCTCCTCTAATATGAGTATGTCACCTGTTATGTTTAAGTCATGTATTCATGTGGAGTCTTTCTTGGCATACAATTTGAGAGTTTGGTCTATACCCAATTCCTGCTAGACTGCTTTCTAGTTTTCCTAGCACCTTTTGTCAAATGGTAAATCCTTATTCCAGTAATTGATGTCTTTGGGTGCATAGAACATTTAAAGACAAAACTTAAAAGAATAAAGACTTTCCTCTCATGGTGGTGCTTTTGAACATTCTGCTTAAAAGTTTTTCTGGAACTACTAGGAAGTTATCAGAAACAATATCTAAAAATCTAGTTAGTCTAATTCACTCTAGGTTACCATGATAGCACTCCATCTGTGAAGAACTGGGTTTTCCAAATACCTATGATTTGTACTTACTCATAGTTTTTCCTCTCCAACTCTGACTCACCCCACTATTTGTTATTCTAAAATGGAGGAATCATGAACAGCTGGGTGGTCTACAAAACTGTAAACAATCATTATGACCCTTTGATCTCTTCATTCTCATTTGCTAAAGAAGAAAAAAAAACTCATCAGAGTTCTCAATGTTCTTCAAAGCAACCTTGCAATATGCAGGAAGGGCTTCGAATGGATCACCCACTTTGACTGAGTGACCCCCCCCACCCCGTTTGGGCCATACCCTAAAATACTTAGGAGGGAGTGGAAAGAAGACTTAGCTGTACAAAGAGTATTTGTAGTAGCCTTACACGGAGTAGCAAAATACAAAAATCTGGAAACCACATGTATGTCCAAATACAAAGGACAACAAATTATGGGATATTATCATTGCTGTTGCTGTTCAGTAATTTCAGTCATGTCTGACTCTTTATGATCCCATTTGGGGTTTTCGGCAAATATATTGGGGTAATTTGTCATTTCCTTCTCCTGCTCATTTTGCAGATGAGGAAGCTGAAGCAGACAGGGTTTAGTAACTTGCCCAGGGTTACATAGCTAAATATGAGGCTGAGTTTTAATTGAGGTATCCCTGACTCCTGGTCTGGTGCCACTGGGTATCCACCGGTATCCACTGGGCCACTTAGCTGCCCTAATTTAATCATGATGAAATATCATTGCCCTCTCAGGACAACTGGGTGGCCCAGTGGATAGAGTGCCAGGTCTTAGAATAAGGAAGCCTCATCTTCCTGAATTCAAAAGCAGCCTAAGACACTTACTAGTTATGTGACCCTGGACAAGACACTTAACTCTGTTTGCCTCAGTTTCCTCATCTGTAAAATGAGTTGAAGAAGGAAATGGCAAACCGCTCCAATATCTTTGCCAAGAAAACCTCAAATGGGTTACAAAGAGTTTAGCATGACTAAATAGTAACTAAACAATGACATTAAACAGAAATGACAAAAATAAAAACACAAAGAAATTTGGACTTATATGAAAAGATACAGAACGAAGAAAGTAGAATCAGAAATTATATGAACACTGAGTGCAATAGTTAGAAAATAATAATAGCAAAGAAATTTCTAATAATACACTGCTAAAAGGGGATCAGGAAGGATGTACAGAGGCAAACAAGATATATTTGTTATTTTTTAAAGTTAGTATATAGATGCTTCCTCATAATCTAACTTTTGAGTTTTTTAAAAAAAATTTTCTCCCTCTTCTTAGCAATTCAACATTCTTGAAAAATAACATTCATTTAAAGATGGTTAATGAGTGACTGGTGGGTCAGTCTAGGTAACTGGGGGGGGAGGGGGTAGAATAAAGAAAAGATCGATCTGTACTTTGTTACATTTTAGCTTCAAAAGCTGCATTGAGTGCATAATCACCTGAGAACAAAACTCATACACCGACTATCCCTCCACTTTGGTCTTGGCCTTTCCAAGCTCTGTAATTTACCATCAGTGCAGTAGCTGACCTTGATGCTGTTTTCCTCCTCATTGAAGGCATCTGATAACATTGCTGAAAACAACCATGCTAAAAAGCATAGGAGCAAGCACACAGCCCTGCTTCACTCCACTGGTGACTGGGAAAACACGAGAGCATCATCCATTATTCAGAACCTGGGCAAGCGTGGCATCATGAAATTGGTGTACAGTAATGATGAACTTCTCAGGGCATCTAAATTTTGACATAATTTTCCCTAAGTCCTCATGACTGACAGTATCAAAGACCTTGGTCAGATCAGCGAACATTGTATACAGATCTCTCTTCTGCTCCTGGCATTTCTCCTGAAGTTGTCAGGAAGCAAACATCAAATCAACCATTCCTCAGTCCTTTCTGAAGCCACACTGGTTCTTAGATAGATGACCATCTTCCAGGTGAAGGATCATCCTATTAAGAACAAGCCTATTAAGAAGTCTGGCAAGAATCTTGCTGGCTGTAACTAAGAGTGAGACCCCACCCCCACCCCGTAATTGTCATAGGACAATCCATTTCCTTTATCTTTGTAGATCATTGAACCTTGAATCCCTGAGGGATAACCTCCTCTTGCCATGTAACCCAGAAAACTTCAGTTATCTTTTGTACAAGCAGTGAACCCCCCACCTTATAAATCTCAGCTGAAATAAAATCAGTATCACATTCTGTCACATGAGAGGAGCCTTATGGCATTCATAACTTCTTCAGTTGGAAATTCAGCTAGAGATGGATTTACTTCAAACTGAGGTTTGAAATGGTCAATGATTTTAACATTAATTGATGGCAATCTTTTGAGAACACTACAGAAGTATTCAACCCATTTCTCCAGGATCATAAATTTATCATTAATCAATGTGACTCCATTGCTACTGAAGAGCTGAGGTGCAGCATAAGTCTTTGGCCTATAAATAGCCTTCAGGGCATTGTAAAAGCACACTTTGATTGTTACTATCAATGTAAAACTGAATTTCATCTGCCTTCTTACTGAGTCAAGAACCCTGAATCCCTCTAAGATTTGCTTGTACTTTCCTTTCAATAGAATTAATCACTGCCTTCTCAAAGATGGTTGAACTATCTGGCCGGTAAACCTTCTGGAGTTCCTGTTTTTTCATTTAGCAGTTTCTGAATTCCTTCATCATTTTCATCAAATCAATATTGATGTTTGTAAGTGTTCTGACCCAGATGAGCAAATGTAGTGCTGTACACCAAATCCAAGAAAGCTGTACATGCCTTTTTTGCTCCATTGTTGCCAACTCTGTGTTGCCTCAGCTTTCCCTCCAAATTAGCAATGAACTGTTCCCACTCAGAGAAGCTGTTCTAATCTGCTGACATTAGGCCTTCTAGTAATTATCTTGCCTTAGGGAAGTTGCTTTTGCTAAATGCAAATATTAGCTTGGAGAGGATGTCTATGATCAGTCCAGGACTCTGAACCACACATCACTTTTGTTACTCTCACATCATATCTGTCTATTCTCCTTACAATGACATAGTCTATTAAATGCCAATGTTTGCTGCAAGGGTATATCTGCAAAGTTTTATTGCATTTAGATAAATGGAAGACAGGTCATGAGATGCACAAGTCTTCAGTAGTAAGTGACCTTTGCTGTTGCTGTTTTCATCTCCATTCCTCTGAAGGACTCCCTGCTATGTCTGGGAGTCTGAGCCTACTCCAGCATTAAAGTCACCCAGAATTATAAGCTTGTTCTCTTTCACCACATTGATGATGAGGGTCTTCAGGCCTTCATCAAATTCTTCTTTAACCTCATCAGGGTTTGTCATGATGGAAGCATAGGCACTGATGGTGGCATGACATTTTCCTGCAAGTGGAGCTCTCATTGTCATGGGCTCATCATTCACTCCTCTTGGTAGGTAGCTTATTGACTAGACTAGTTTTGATTGCAAAACCCACATCAACTTTACAGAGCTTCCCATCACTGCAACCACTCCAAAAATGTGTGTCCAGCTCTGACTTCAGTAAGCTGGCCTTCATTTGCCAGCCTTGTTTCACTCAGAGCTGCTATTTGGATGTAGTACCTACTAAGTCCTCTTGCCAACAAGAACTGTTCATCCTTCAGGTCTACTGGATTTTATGTTGTCCATAAGCGTGCATACATTCCATTTACTGATATTGAGTAGAATCATCTTTGCCAAAGTTTTTGTGCTTTTTGTGTGTGTTTTGACTGTAGGGTGTGACCCCCATCTGCCACAGTAAACAGGCCAGGGTTGGGTGAAGCAGACAATTTTTAGGGTATTTTTTCTGGTCCCTTTCTCACATGAGGAGGTTAACAGTATTGTTCTTAAAAGGCTGATCAGACACCTAGGGGGCTGCCAAATAGCACTGCTGCTTCCAGCGAAAAGATGACCCTATCGCCTGTGCTGCCCGCGTGCAAGACTGTGACTACCACTCCCAGTGTATCCACACCTGCTGCTTCATCACTTACCTGACGCCTCAGGACTTTGATGGTAAAATGGTGTGGGTGATGTCTTCTGGTTCACAAATAAATTGGATTTAAGTGAGGCAGAGTTGCATGAAGTCAGTCATAGGCCTCACTCTGTCATCCAGAGTCATTAAAATACAATGGCAAGACAAAGTCAAGATGATGGGTGATGCAGTCGACCAGGATGTCATGGATAGCCTTGGCATCTTCTACATCTAACTTCTAAGTGTTTCAAACACCTGCTTTAACCACTTTCATGGTCAGTGGAACAAATTGATCTCATCCACCCATTCTGCGAAGGGAAATCTTCACATGCTTGGAGTAGACACCCTCCTAATTCACTGACAGGTTTGAGACTCCTTGGTTACCCTCAGCTTGGTTTAGCCAGTCTGCTGAAACATGTGGTCTCTGCACATGCTACAGCTCCTTGGAGCCACAGAGGAGAGTTGGGTGAATTGGGTGGACACCAAAGGTGGAAAGCAGCCCTGAAAAGGGCTCAGCAGCCCTCTGGACACACCCTACACTCCATCCCCAAGTTAGGGCGAAGTAAGTATGAAGGAAACAGGGGTAAGAAAAGTGAGACCACCAAGCAAAGGCAAAGGAAGGATTTCTGATTGGTTCTCACCACCCAACCAGGGTCATCTCCAGTTGTCCTGATCTATATCTCACCATTGGACCCAGATGACTCTGGAGGAAAGAGTAAGGTTGGTGACTTTGCACAGACCTGCCTCACTTAAATCCAATTCACTTGCAAGTCATGACATCACTTTCCTGATGTCATGGTCCTCTTCAAGAATGAACAACCCAACCATGCAACCAGTCAAAAGCAAACACCTGCTACTTTAATTTAACCTTTTTTCTGGAAGCACTGCTTTTGTTTCAAAGGGAGGGGAGAAGAAATTATTTAATGGAACTTATGGTAAGAAGGAGAGGTACCATCTCCCTGGATATATCAGTTTTTAACGCAGAGGCCATGAACTTGTTTCTAAAAATATTTCAACAACTTCCAATATAATTATTTTCCCTTGTAATCCTATGTATTTTGTGCATTTAAAAACATTATTTTGAGAATAGGCTTTACCAAGTTGTCAAAGAGGGTCCATAACATAAAAAAGTTAAAGGGGCTGGAGGTGATAATCAAAACTGTGTTTGTCCCTTGTGGTGGCAGCCATAGAAACATAGGCTGAATGAATGCCACAGCCCTCCTCAGATTTGCCTGATGTCTCATGAACAGCTTAAGCAAACCAAGACTCTAGGAAGTTCGTGACCAAATCTTATCTCCTCAAAGCAGAATAACTCTAGTGAAACTGAAATTTAGTTAGAATTGGTTTGTTTGCTATCAAAATGAGCAAGCACAAATAAACTGTGGTTGGTGTGTCTAACCAAACTTGGGGAAGAAGGCTGAAAAGGGCTGACTACGGAGAGTTTGAGGCATAGACTAATATACCAGCAGTACTGTCTTCTGAGCTATTTCTGTTTCATGTTGACAGATACTGCCTCCCACTCACACAAAATAAGCTCCATAACTCTAAGAAAATGTCCTTAGATGGTCTCATTCTTCAAACAATTGTTGCAAATGCAGGAAGTGGAACTTTTGTGGAAACCAAGTGACTGTCCTCAGACACTGGCCCAGATGATGAAATACCCATTTCCCACACATCCAACTCAAAGCAACATGACTGGGGGTGTGGGCCTCAATATAGCCAGGGAATACTGAGGCTAGACTCAAATGCCTCTTCAACTTTCTTATGTTCTGTGTCTTCCAATCTTCTTTGTTATTCAGTTCTTGACCATCATTTCCATGAGCTTTCTTTCCTTTGCCCACTCAACAATTTATAGATCTGCTCCTAAGTCAGTGTCCTCCAAATCTATTTCAGCCAAGTAATAATGTGGCTATAAGCGAGCTACTGTATTGTGAGGTCAGGGACAATCTATTTTTTGATTTGAATCTTCCCCTTTGCCTCATAAAAGTAACTTGCACATGATAGAAGATTAACAAATTTTTGTTAAATGAAGAGTTTGTAGAATGACTTTTTTTTTTAACTATGGCTTTATATTTTAGAGAGGATGCTTGGTAGCCTGGTGAGTAAATAGAACGCTTGTTTTGAACTTCTTATTCTGATTCAGCCACTTACTAGGTGTGTGCCCTTAGGGAAGTCATCCAAATTCTCTCAGCCTCAGCTCCCTCATCTATGAAATGGGGATAATAATAGCACCTACTTCAAAGGATAAAACTAGTAGTAGTCTAAGAACATTTTTTCTCCACATATTTTTTCTTATGAAGAAAAATGTATTTGGAAACCAGTTTCAAGAAATTTGTAATGACATGCTAGCAGGGCTTGATGCAGAGGAAAATATACTGTTTCTCAGCAATGAAGAGGCAAAGTAAAGAAAGCTCATGGAAATTAGTCAAGAATTAGACTACCGCATCTCCTCAAGGATCTCATATTCTAATGGGAAAGACAATATGCAATCAACAATGTAGATACACATATATATTATTGTATATCATAGGGTAAACTGGAAGTAATTTCAGGGGGAAGGAATTAGTAGTCAGGATAGCAGGGAGGAAGAGAAGGTCTCCTGCAGAAGGTGAGATTTCAAATGAGTCTTGAAGAAAACCAAGGAGGAGAGGAGGGAAGGCATTCCAGGTTTGAGGCACAGCCAGTAAAAAGACAGGGAATGGGAGGTGGGATGTACTATGCAAGAAACCTCAAGGAGGCCAGTGTCACTGGAAAGACTTAGAGGACAGTCGTCAATTAGTCAATGATTGTTTATTAAGCTCCTACTATGTGCCAGGCACTGTGCTGTACTGGGTGCACAAAGGCCAAAGACAGTTCCTGCTCACCTAGAACTCACAGTCTAATAGGGGAAGACAACATGCAAACAGCTAAGTATAAATGAGATGAATACAAGACACATAGGAAACAATCAGCTGGGGGAAGGTACCAGAATGAAGAGTGAGTGCAAAAAACTCCCTCTAGAAGGTGGAATTTTAGCTGGGACTTGATGGAAGCCAGGGAAGCCAGGAGGCTGAGATGAGGAGGGAGGGCATTTTAGACATGGGAGATATCCAGGGTACCCAGAGCAGAGATACTGAGTGTCTTGTCCAAAGAGCAGAAAAAAGTATTGAAGAGCTTGAGGAAGGTTGTAAGGTGTAAGCAAAGTAGTGGAAGAGGGTGTGTTACGAAGGGCTTTGAATGCCAAAGAAAGGACTTTGTATTTGACTCTGGAAGTGATATGGACTATAAGGTATAAGAAGACTGGAAAGGGAGGAAAGATTCGGGGTTGTAAGGGGATTCTAGAGGTAATAGGGAGCGACTGGAGTTTGTTGAGTAGGGGAGGGGAGGAAATTAGTCCAAAGAGTACTTCAGGAATATCGCTTTGTCCAGTAAGGGGAGGACCGACTGGAATAGAGAGAGATTTGAGGCTGGAAGTCTCACCAGAAGGCTATTGCAGTAGTCCAGGAATAAGATGTTAAGGTCTTGTCCCAATATGGTGGCAATGTCATAAGACAGAGGAAGGTGTTTATGAGAGATATTATGGAGAAAGAAACTACAAAACTTGGAAACTGATTGGATATGGGCAGGACCGAAGGGAGAGGGAATGAGGAGTCAAGGATAACAACTGAGTTGTTAGCCTGGGGGGCTGGGAGGACCACTATGGGGAAGTTAGGAAATGGAGAGGGTTTGTGAGGAAAAGATAATGAGTTCAATTTTGGTCAGGTTGAGTTTAAGAATCCTACTGAATTGTACAAATATGTAAAACCAGAAGAAGTACTTGGGGAAAGACATAATTGGATTTCTTGGCTAGAGAGTCCCTATCTTCTAGGGCAGGAGTGGGGAACCTGTCCTAGGGTGAAAATATAATGACAGACTGCATTTTTATATATTACAGTGCAGAATTTGACTCAGAATGCACAAGTGTATCTAGACATTATGTGTGTCTATGTTTCGTATTGCTCTAAATTACCATGTGTATGTGAGAAGGATGATTACTCAACCTTCATATGTAAGTAGGGTATAGGTATACAGTTGTGCCTTCCAAATCATGACTTTCCCCCTCACTGCTTTGATATATGGCGGGTCAGTATGAGAAATTGAATGGGAATTTGGGGGGAGGTTTGCAGAAGCCAAAGACAACATGTAAAGGCCAGCAGACAACACAGACAACAGCACAGAAAAAGTTTAGTAACTCAGAAATGCATAAAATATATGTATATTTGCAATATCTATGTAAATTTTACAATAAAGTACTGTAAACACTATATAAAAGAGAAAGAAAAAATTCAGACTTCTTCTCAGGTATGAAAGGAAGGCCAAAAAATCCTATGTGGGTTTTTCCAAATTATGGGGGCGCAGCACTCCTAACCCCCATGATGTGGAAGGGATAACTGTATACACATGTACAAGTGGTACACAGTACTATAATGCACATTTATGTGCAACTTTGCAAAGTATTTTCTTTTTTTCTTTTTTTTTTACTTATTTTTAACACAGTTTATAACAGCAATTCAAACTTTTGGTCAGGTGATACATCTTTTTAAAGCATTTACAATAGGGACCACAAAACAAATTTTTTTTTTAAACATAAGCCAACTAAGACACAGATAATATTTATGTTGCTAACTTCACAATCTCTTGATATTAATTGTCTCCACAGTATTACTAAGAATAAAAGGACCCTAACTTAATGTTGTTCGTCTAAAGTCCTATGCCTAATAGCTTAATTTTAGACAGCCTCGGATGTTCCTCTACCCATAATCTATAATTGAATAGATCTAGTATTAAGCTTACAAACCTTTTGACTATAGAAAATTGCCACCAAGAGTAAGGACATTACAGGGAAACAATATCTCCCCAACTTCATGTCTATTCCAGCCAGGAGTAGAATGTTCACTTGCATTCAGTCAGGCTTAAAGTCTGCCAGGTGTCAGTGGGGAAATTGAGTCTGGAGAATCCCACCTCAGCCTATGCTGAACAGCCGCTCTCCCACCCTTCCCTTGAGATCACCTATGCAGTTCATACCAGCATCTCATCAGCTTACTGGCATCATGTAATGGAGGCTCAGATCGCCTTTCTTGCTTCCCATACCTGAAGTTAGACTCAGAAGAACAGTTACTTAGTAGTCCCATAGCATCTAAAAATGGCAAGTTCCTATAACCAGGTTTAAAATATGATTACAGTTTCACTTTGGCTAAGGAACATCTTTTAGGCAAGTCTTAAGTGGCTTACATGCCTTTCTATACATGTTCTAGTTCCTGATTAAATGGCAATCATAAAATCAAATTTACCATTAAAACCTTGACTTTTCCATCAATGCCAAATTTTATCAGAGGTTACCTTCCTCTTGGAAAGTTAGACTGAAATTCTTTTCTCCAAACTAAAGATGTCATTGATTTATTCTCAGTAATTAATTCAGCCTATTGTTTTAATACTAATTGCTTTCACCTCACTTCGTAACATGACCAATTTTTCTCCCCATCACCCCCTTCCCCCCACTTCCTAATACCTTGCATTCTGGTTGCTCCTTCCCTCAATGTACCCTCCCCTCCATCACACCCCACCCTTGTCCTATCCCCATCTTCTCTCTTTTCTTGCAGGGCAAGATAAATTTCCATACCCCCTATCCCTGTAATTCTTATTTCCCAATTATATGCAGTAAAAATTCTCAACATTTGTTTCTACTACTTTGAATTCCAACTTCTCTCCCTCCCCCCCTCCCTCCCCATCCCCACTAAGAAGGGAAGCAATTCAATACAAACTAAACGTGTTGTTTTGCAAAAGACTTCCATAGTAATCATGTTGTGTAATACTAATTATATTGCCCTCTGACCTACCCTATCCCCCTTATTTTCCCCCCCTACAACTGACCTTGTCCCTTCTTGAAAGTGTTTATTTCTAGTGACTCCCTTCTCCCATTTGCCCTCCCTTCTAACATTCCCTTCGTTCCACTTGTTGCCTCCTCTCCTACTTTCCTGTAGTGTGATATAAATTTTCATATCAAATTTACTGAGCATGTTATTTCTGCCTTCAGCCACATGTGGGGAGAGTAGCTTTATTTCCCCCTCCCCTCCCCTTCTCCCTTATCTCCTCCATTGAATAAGATTTTCCTTATCTCTTTTATGAGTTATAGCTTGCCCCATTTCATTACTCCCTTTCTCTTTCTGGTATTTTCCTCCTTCACCCCTTAATTTTCATTTTATTTTATTTTATTTATTTATTGTGTGTGCGTGTGTATGTGGATATCATTTCTTCTGATATAACACACCCTGTACTCTATCTATCTATGTGTATGTGTGTGAGTGTATGTGTGTATGTACAATCTCTCCAACTACCCAAATACTGAGAAAAGATTCAAGAGTTAAAAATATTTTCTTTCCATGTAGTAATTTAAACAGTTCAGCTTTAGAGAGTCTTTTATGATTTTTCTTTTTTTTTTCCCCTGTTTACCTTTTCATGCTTCTATTGACTCTTGTCTTGAGAAGTCACATTTTTAAATACAGATCTGGTCTCTTCCTCAACATGAAATCTTCAAATTTCTCTCTATCACTGAATGTCCATTTTTTCCCTTGAAGTGTTATATTCAGATATGCTGGGTAGGTGATTCTTGGCTTCAATCCCAGTTTCTTTGACTTCTGAAATATCCTACTCCAAGCCCTTCATTCATTTAATGTTGAAGCTGCCAGATCCTGTGTTATCCTGATTGTATTTCCACAGTACTCAAATTGTTTCTTTCTAGCTGCTTGCAGTATTTTCTCCTTGATCTGGGAACTCTGAAATTTGGCCACAATCTTCCTAGGAGTTTCTCTGTTTGGGTTTCTTTCAGGGGGTAAGCGATGAATTTTTTCAATATCCATTTTGCCCTCTGATTCTATAACCTCAGGGCAGTTTTCCTTGATAATTTCATGGAAGATAGTGTTTAAGCTCTTTTTTTGATCATGGCTTTCAGGTAGTTCAATAATTTTTAAATTATTTCTCCTGGATCTATTTTCCTGGTCAGTTGTTATTCCAATGAGTTCTTTCACATCATCTTTTATTTTTAAAATTTTTGGTTTTGTTTACTAACTTCTTGGTTTAACTCATAGTCATTCTTTTTCCTGGACTCAATTCTCTCTTTCAATGAATTATTTTGTTCAGTGACCTTTTGAACCTTCTCCTCCATTTGGCTAATTCTGCTTTTTAAAACCTCCTTTTCCTCATTGGCTTTTTGGACCTCTTTTTCCAATTGAGTTAGCTTCTTTTTAAAGCTGCTGTTTTCCTCAGCATTTTTTTTGGTTCCCCTTTAGTAAGCTGCTAACTTGACAAAACTTTAAGGTCTTCTATTGCCTGAGCCAAGTTTAAGTCCCCTTTGGAGGGAGGGCCCTTGACTTCCCCTGACAGTATGCCTTGTTCTTCCTCATCTGAAGGGATGGGGGGAGACACCTGTTCCCCAAGAAAGTAACCTTCTATGGCCTCATTTTTTCCCCCTTTTCTGGGCATTTTCTCAGCCAGTTACTTGACTTCTGAGTTTCCTCTCCACAGCCACCTTGCCTCCTGTTCCCCAAGCTAGTACTTAGGGGCTGAGATTCAAATGCTGCTTCCCAGCCTCAGGGCTTTCCATGGGGGCGGGGCTGCTATTCAGTGTGAGATTAAATTCAGGTGCTCAGGTGGGAACAGGGCCGCCATATAGGGCTCAGTTCCCTCAGGGGGTTTATGTGGAGACCTTCAACAATGGATCTGGGCTCCTGCCTGCTTTGGGAGCCCTTGTCTGTTGCTGCCTCTGCTGCTGCCTTCTGAGGGGGCTTGAGTTATGGGGACACCCCGCTCCCCTCTCGGGAGCGGAAAAGACCCTCTCACTGACCTTTGGTGCCTGTGAGTGGAGGGATCTGCACTGCCACTGGAGATTCTGTCCCTGAAGCCTGCTGGGATCTGCTCCTCTCAGTGCCTCACAGCCAAGGCAGGGCTGGGCTCTGTTCTGGCCCGGTGCAAGACAGACCTTTGGTGTTGGTTTTTCAGGTCTCTCTGGAACAGAAATCTCCTCCGCTCTGTTGTTCTGTGGCTTCCGCTGCTCCAGAATTTGTTGGAAGTTCTTCTTTACAAGTATTTTGTGGGCTGTGGGTTAGGAGCTAGCATATGTGTGTCTTTCTACTCTGCCATCTTGGCTCCTCCCCTCCACAAAGTATTTTCTTAATAAAAACATCGTGAAACCAGTACTATTATCCTCGTGGCACAGATGAGGAAACTGAGGCTCATACTGTAAGTGACTTGTCCATGGTCACGTTGCTAGTCAGTAAACCTGGCTCCTTCACTGAGCTAATTTTGCATTTCTCTAGAGTTTTAAGTTCTCCACATAGCCCTGTTGGTTTACTGCCATGTTTATTGACTGTTGAATGTTCTTTCCACTTTACCTCTCTCTCTCTCTCTCTCTCTCTCTCTCTCTCTCTCTCTCTCTGTCACATACACACACACACACACACACAAAGTGGAAATTAAAGCAGGATAATAGGAACTTTGCCCCAGCGCATTGAAATTTTTAAGGTTATAGGAATACTTACTTTCCCTCCAATAGCATTGAAACACTTGAGCTTTTCACCTAATAGACAACAACAAAGAGTTAAAATACAAAAATGACATAGGTCAATTAAGCTCCTTCCCAGTTCAGCCCAAGCTCTGTCTCTTATGACTTGGGGCTGCAGATCCAAAGCACAAAAGTTGATAGCTACATCTCTGAGTATATATATATATATATATATATATATATATATATATATATATATATATATATATATATATATATATATACACTTAATGTACACCTTGAGTTGGCACATGTCAGGAAAAAATAATCTTTTGAAAATTTATATTTGTCATGACAATATAAATGGAAATTCATTAACTTTCCACCTGAGTGTAATGTGTAATTAGTAATTAGTATAATCTAAAGTTAATCTTGTCAAGATGATTTGAACACTTCAAAAGCAGAAAACCATTGTCGAAGAACCTTTTTTGAGATAGACCATTATCCTAAATTATTTTTCAAGACAGCTGCCATGGGTAATCCACCTTCTCAAAACAGATCAACCTGCTTTTACAGAATTTCTTTTGAAGGGCTGAGCCACCATGGAGTAATGGAAGTCTGTACCCTTGGCTCAGATTTTGGGGGTGAATTTTGAACTTAGTTCTCATTCCAGTATAGTCATGTTAAGAGAATAGCTACTTAGCAACAGTTCTTAACTTCTATTTGTCCAAAAACATCTCCCAAGAGACTCATTCCCAGATCACGAGAAACCTGGATTCTTCATTAAACTAGTTTTACAATTTTCTTTCCAATGTTCCAGGCTCTCAAACAGGCCTGTTGGTCTGTTTCCCATAACATCATCTATGACATGGTGGTAGTGAGCATGTCTGCTCACATGGGTCACCACTCCTGAGAGACTGACCATGTTCAGAGCATATGCAGAGCTCCTTCTGAATGGTCATAAAAAGAGGAGAAATCAATCCAGCGACAGTCCAACCAAAGGAGTGGCAGCAATCCAAGGTCTTTGGAACACTGTGGTTAACCTCAGACATTTGGCAGGCCCCCAAAGTTCCAGCACCAAAGCCAGTTGTATCCACAAGAGCAAATCCCAAATGAGTCATGAAAGGGAAGAAAAACCATCTGCTGGAGACAACCTTCCATGTAGCAAGATCATGGTAAAGAATTGGAGGCTACATATGGATAAGACCTATAAGAACATCAGGGACCTGGGTTAATCATGTTGCTAACTTAATAGCAGAGCTGTCTCATCATGTGACATTTGCTAGAGAGCAAAGGAATGAAAGCTTGGGGCCCTAATCCAGGGATGCGGAACCTGGGGCCTCAAGGCCATACGTGGCCCCCTAGGTCCTCAAGTGTAGCCCTGTGATGGAATCCAAACTTCACAGAACAAATCCCCTTAATAAAAGGATTTGTTCTGTAAAACTTGGACTCCATCAAAAGGTTGCATCACATGTGACCTCGAGGCCACAGTTTCTCCACCGCTGCAGCCCAATCCTGTGGTAATTGGGGGCATTACCTCATTAGGGACCTCTGAATCCCAACTGGAAGTCTCATGCCCTTCCATTTTTTATGGTCTCATAACTACAACCCTATAGGTTCTAGCACAACTCTAGAACTGATATCAGACTAGTTAATTTTCATAGTCAGCTATGCAAAATAATCTAAATGACTCGGAAATTTAGGGCATTTATTCAGATGAATGAGTCTTGTTCATGTAAGAACATGGACCATTTGGTAGCAATGGATGGATGGGTTTTAAATGAATAAACACAAATGTCTCTGATATGTACATATCTAATATAATTTACGCAGGAGTTTGAGGTTTACAAGGGACTTTACAAATATCTCATTTTATCCTCAAACAGCTCTGAGAAAGGGGTACTAATATTATCCTCATTTTATAGGTGAGGAAACTTAAGCAGACAGATGTCAAAGGACTTGCCTGAGTTCATACAGATGTGTATCTCAATTCAGATTTGAACTCAGGTCTTCCTGACCTTATGGTTAGTGCTCTGAGATCCACTGTAGCACCCAGCTGCTTTTATAGATCCATTAGTTGTTCATCTTCTTTATTAAAACATGAGCTTCTTGAGAGCAGGGATTGTCTTTTGTCTTACTCTGTATTCCTTCCATTTAGTATACTACCTAATACATAAAAAGTGCCTAATATGTACTTATTAACTGACAGACTTCTAGTAGACTGCAGAAATATAACTAAGGTGGGGTGGGATAGGAATTCTCCTAGGCCACCAAAATTTAAAAGGTACAAATTTTAACTAATGACTCTCACAATCTAATTAGTAAGAATAATTAGTTAAAATAGGAAGCTACCAAATACTGAACATTGTTAATAATGCCCAATCTATGAGCCACGATAGTAATTAATTGCCCATTTGTTGAACTGAATTTGTCTTAACTATTCCTTATATTATTTTCATATCATAAATGATATAAAAACTAATTGGTGAAAATTAATTCGTGAAAGCTAATTTGAGGTACTGTTAGCCCCCCGCCTTTTTCCTCCTCTCTCCCTCTATTTTTTCTCTCTCCCTCCCTCCTCAAATTATCTTGTAATTATGTATCTGCAGTTCTTGTACTCTGTTATACAATGTAAGCTCCTTGAGGACAGACACTGTTTTATTTTGGCTTTTATCCTCAGTGCTTAGGATAGGGGCTTGTTTAACTGAATTGAAGTGTTGAATTCACATAAGCATTTTGAGGCTGCGTAGACAGACATAAGCCTTAAGCAGGAAATTGTCTGTCTGCTCATACACATACATCCATTTCACTGTCATTTGAGAAAAGGCTCCATGTTCCTCCTTTGCTTGGCTCCTCTTCCAAAATCTCTTCGTGCTAGGAGATGATGGGATCATAAATTTAGAATTCAAAGGTCCTTGGACACCCTGGTTTTACACATGAGGAAACTCAAGATTTTAAATGACTTGCCCAGGGTTACATAACTAGTAAGTGTCTGGGGCAAGATTCAAATCTAGATGTTCCTGACTCTAAGTTCTCTGATCTAACCAGTATACCGTGTTGTGTGTTCAAGTACAAAAACAGGTATCTCTACCCCCTCCCACATTCTCTCCTCAAATCAAACTCAGTTGGAGAGAATTCCATACAATCCAACCTGTCTGCCAGTCTGCCTCTCGTTTTTTCTTCAATGTCAGAGTAGAGATATGTTGGAATGGCAGCAAAGGGGGAAAGGACAGAAAGACTTCATAGCCATCACCTCCCCACCCCCACCCCACTACCCACCCCCAACCAGCCCAGGTTATGTCATCCCTAGAGAGGCCTCCACACCCCAGGGAAGCAATGAGTCAAGGGAAGAGCTGTGTGTGTGTGTGTGTGTGTGTGTGTGTGTGTGTGTGTGTGTGTGTGTAGCACATTCCACACATACCATTTGCACAATGTCGGGGAAAGAGAGAACGACCATCAACTCCCCCTCGTCCCCCTCAGTAAGTTAATATACCACAGGATTCCCTCCACTAATTAACGTAAATTCCCTCTCTTCAGACTGCACCCTAGAGACTTGGGAGTATAAATTGTCCCATTGACAAGACTCCTTACCCCTTCTGACAAAACTATAGTCCTCAGATTGGGGAAATCGACTCGACCCAAGTGAGTTTTCTAAGATTATCTCTTAAAATGCAACATAATAAAAATCATGGAAAGACTTTCTATCAGAGGTCTCCAAATCCCAATGAGTTCTATTTTAAGTAAGAATAAGGAATTCCATTACTCACATGTGACCAGCCTAGGAGCAGATGAAGAATTTGGTTATGATGCATAATTCAAGCATACATCTTCTCTCTTGCCACCTGGGAACAGATTCTATTTACAGCAAAGAAACTACTAATAACTGAAAGATCTTGCATTGACAGAAGGAGCCTGAGAATGACTTTTTAGCTACTTGTCTTCACTACCACATAAGCATTACTGCATTTCAAGAGGCTGGGGTGGGGATGGCATGTGAAAGAAAGGCCCCTTCCCCCCACAAGAGATATTCTTATTTTTTTTAATTCCCAGAGGAAGCTCAGGTCTTTTATGAAAGGGTTTCTCAAGGACAAGATTTTAACTTAACCCACCACTGCTACAAAGAGTTAACAACAGTTAAAAAAAAATCAAGAGGAAGGAAGTCTAGACATAGGAAGTAAAGACTGCATAATTACCTCCCCAAGAGAAAGGACTTGTGTTTTCACCAAGCACTTTGTGTGGTCTGGGCCATGCTCAGATGGTATTGACCATATATTTGTTGAATGAATGAATGAGTGAATATTGTAGCAGAAGTCATTCATTGGACCATCCTGGATTCAGAGTATTCTCTAACAGCACTGTTCCTGAGAAATCACCTCAGTGAAAACCATCCTTCCACTAGATTAATTGTTCCAAAGTCAAAGGATCATGAAGTTAGAGTTAGAAAGGACCTGAGGCTCTCTAGTTGAGTCCTTCATCTTTGTAGTTGTTGTTTAGTTGTTTTCAGACCTGTCTGACTCTTCATGTCCCACTGGGCTTTTCTTGGAAAAAGTATTGAAGTGATTTGCCATTTCCTCTCCAGCTCATTTTACAGATGAGGAAACTGAGACAAACAGTGAATTGTGAATTGCCCAGGATCCACAGCTAGTAAGTGTGTGAGGTCAAATTTGAACTAGGGTCTTCCTGACTCCAGACCCAGCTCTCTACCCACTGCACCAACTAGCTGCCCCTTATCTTACAAATAAGTTCATTGAGTCCCAGTGAGTTAATGTAACTTGCCAGTAGTCACACTAGCAGAGTCCAGATTCAAACTCCTGGCTCCAAATGCTGTGCTCTTTCTACTGTGCCACATTGCCTCTTTCAGGGAAGATCATGCCCAACAAGGAGCAATATGAATCTCCTGGAACACTGCCTAGAGCTCATAAATATTCCTGCTGATTTTTGACTGAGCTGTAGAAGAAACATATTGATAACAACAGCTTTCATTTAAAGAGATTCATCCAATCAATGTAAATATTCACTGAGTGACTACAATGTGCCAGGCACTGTGTTACATGCTAGGGACACAAAAAAAGGAGCTAAGAGAAGAAGGGAGGAAAGGAGATAAGGAGGAAAGGAAAGAGGAAGGAATGATATAAACGCTTATTACTTCCTTCATGTAAAAGGTGGAACATGAGCTGTGTGTTACAAAAAAAAACACACTATAAGGCAGAAATAAAGAAAGAGTACATTTCAGGTATTTTGAATGGCCCGAAGGCACAAAGATGGGAGAAGCAATATTGTATATGAGGAGGAGCAAAAGGCCAGTTTGGCTTGATCACAGAGTAAGGGGGAAGGGAGTAATGCACCACAAAACTGCAAGACAGATCATAGCAAGGTTACGAAAACTTTAAAACTAGACAGAGGAGTTTGCATCTTCCTAGACCTAGAGGACAGAGAGAGGCACTGAAATTGACTTAGTAGGGGAGGCACATGGTCAGATCTGCACTTAAAGAAAAAATCTTTGGCAACAGGGTATAGGAAGGATGGGAGAGGGAGGACCAAATAGGAAGCTATTGGAAGCATCTAAGCTAGGTGATAAGGGCCTGAACTAAACCTAGCACACTGAATATGAGGCATAAGTTCCCCTGAAAATAAATCCAAATTCAAACATCTAAGAAAGAAGTCCTTAGGACAAATGACATTTCAGTTTCTTTTTCTTCTTAAAAATGTAGTCTCAGTGGAGACTTCCAAAGGCCCGAAAACATAGTGCACTTGGAGTCACGGTGGTATCTCAACAGTGTCTCAGGGCTGCATCCTACTTGTACAGAGGAGGCACAGGATCCAAAGGAGAAAGGCTCTTAACAAGAGAATGATTCAACCCTCTATGCTACGGTTTATTGCTAGAGGGAGGAGAGAAACCTTGTTCTATTCTGTGACCAAGAGATAGACCCTTTGTGATATATGAGGTCAAGTCAACAAACATTTCTTAGGTATCTACGATGTGCCAGTCGCTGTGCTCAACACTAAGGATAGAAAAAAGGGGGAAAAAATGTTCCTGCTCTCAAGGAGCTCATAATCTAATAAGAGTTCATAATATCACTCATGAAAAGAAAGGCAAAAAATAATCCCTGACCTCAAAGTATCACCCATGATAAGGGAGAGGAACTAAACATATGAGGATGATTTAGTTTCAAGAGCTCCATCTCAGGAAACATAAAAAAGCAGCTAGTGCTGAGCCTTAACTACACTATCCAATATGGCACTAAGTATTGAGATAAAAAAAAAAAAAAAGAAGAGGAAAAAAAAGAAATAAAAAGCCTACATTCTATTGGTGGGGAAGAGGGAGAAACACACACATACATGTAAGTAGACGCAATGTTTTTTAAACCAGCCTATGGTTTTTATTGCTGTAGGGAGTTCCCAGTGAGGAACTACTTCTACCAATGCAAATTATTAGCACCTTTTCTACATCCTCTAACTAGCAGAGAAACCTAGGTGTCTCAGAGATAAGGCAATAGACTGGATCAGGGAAACTGGAATTTGGGTCTTGCCCCAAACATTTACTAGCTCTTTGTGATTCTGGGCAAGTCAGCTTCAGTTTCCTCACCTGTAAAACGGGGATAATAATAGTACCTACCTGCCAAGGTTGCTGTGAGGACCAACTGAAATAATATTTGCAAAATGCTTTGAAAACCTTAAAGCAAATTTAAGGGACTTACCCAAAGTCACACAGCCAGTATTCAAGGTAATTTTTGGAGGGTAGGGAACAGTGTAATTTGAGGGTCAACAGATTAAGAAGACTCAATTAAAGACTCACTTTACTCATTGAGTAAAAACTTAGAAACAGAAATGACACCTTTATATCCTCGGTCTCTATTCAGGCAGCTTGCTCTTGTCTCCATGTTGTTCTTATGGAGGTTCACTAGTTGTCCTAGGCGTCTGATTTATTTTCTCATCTAGATTAGCAGAAAAAGCTTCGTACTTGAAACAAACTTCTTTCTCTGCCATTGACTACATTTGTGACCTTGAGCAAATCATATCACTCTCTGGGCCTCAGTTTCCTCATCAGTAAAACAAAGGCATTGATTGAGGTGACCTTTCAAGTCTAATATTCAATAGTATAGTAGAAAAAACTTTGAACTTGAAATCAGGAGAGACTTGGATCATACACTTAGAGAGAGAAGGGATCTTAGAGTCCATCTAGTGAAGTCCATCATCCTAATTCTACAAGTGAGGAAACTGAGGCCCAGAGAGGTCAAGCAACTTATGCTCAAGGGCCATCAAGCTAATAATTAATAGTGCCAAGATCTGGACCCAGTTCCTCTTACTCCAAATCCAGAACACTTTCAACACTGCTACTTTGTCCACCTCTGACACTTTCTCAAAATGTTACCACAGGCAATTTAATCCTGATGGAATCCTAATAAAGCTGCCACAAGCCTCAAAATTCTAGCTTCCCATCAGTGAATTCTTTTTTTATAGTTTTAAAATCATTGGCCAGTTTTTCTTTTATATCCTTCTTCAGACGTTCCAGGTAATCTAGTTGTGCTTGCGAGAAATTCATAGTCCCATCTGAGGTTTCAGATGGAAGTACAGTCTCAGCTCTAACCTCTTTGGTGTTTGTGTTTTGGTCCTTATCCCCATAGAAAGATTCTATGGTTTTTTCACTTTTCGTCTGCTTTTTCCGATTCATGATGTTGGCTGAGTGTTGTAGCTTTTGGTTCTTTCAGTCAGAAGGTACAGATCTTTAAGTTGAGCTGATGTGTGTCTAGGCTAAAAGCAGGCTTTTGTTTTTTGTTTCCCCGATCAACCCTGGGGTTAGCTTGTTAGGTGTGTGGGAGGTGTGGTCTGGTCTCAGGCTATCTCCTCAGCTGACTTGAGGCAAAGGCAAGGTCAGGGGATGGTGATCCCAGCTTCCCTATTGTCTTCCCTTTTCCCCTGGAGGGCTGGGGCACGCCTAGAAGCTAATGCGTGTTCCCGCCCCTCCTGGGGCTCGTCTCCCGGCTCTGAGGCTTGCCTGGGTCTCAGTACGAATTTTCTCTGCCCTGGGTCGTCTGTCCCTCCAGATCGCCTCCACCACAGTAGGAAGAATCCCCCTTTGCCACTTTTCCAGCCTCTGGTGTTATGAGACCACCCGCCCCCTTCTGCTGTTCCCGCTGATCCAGGATTAATCTGGGGAAGAATTTTATGGTTCCCTCAGGGTCATCAGGGGGGAGGAGAGAGCACTTACTGATCACTCTGCCATCCCAGTTCCTGGAAGTTCAAGTAGTGACCCACCGAAGTCCGTCTTCAGGCTGAAGATTTCAAGGACTGCTGCGCTGATGTCTGGCACTCAGCGGCTCTCACCGGCTCGGCCTGGCTTATCTCCTGCTCCGCTGGTCTCGCCCGCCACTCTCGGGCTCCTCTGGTCCCCTCCGCCCTGCCGCGCTGACCGCGCTGCGCTGTGCGCCGGGGTCTTACCCCCGCAGAACAGATCCCTCCCGTGGACCCTCCGGTCCAGCCTGGGCTCCGAATCCGTCAAAGTCCGTCACCCACTGGATTTTACACCTCCAAAGTCTGGTCAGACTCTCCCCCCAGATATATCCAGAGGAGTTTTTCCAGGAGCTTAGGTGAGTCGTTGCTTTCACTCCGCCATCTTGGCTCCGCCCCCCCCAGCTTCCTTATAAACCCCACTGAATAGCAGGCCCACTGCCTCTGCCTAGCCACTCACTCCCACCACCCTCAATATCCTAACTCCTTCATATATGCCTCACTGCTCACTAGAACAAGTGTGTCCATGAACTCATACTTCCCACAGAAACAGCAGGTGTGTCCATGCACTCAACCACAAGCACATCCATCTAGTTCCAGACAGGACCACAATACTCAGTCAATCAGAAAGCAGCACCACCAGGATGCCCAAGCAGGATGTAGACTCCAAAACAATAGAAGGGACTTTCCCTAAGTAGGTATCTGCATCTGTTAGTAAAGAACTAACCTAGAATGAACTTATGACATAGAGATAATATCATTATCATACATACATACTCTCCAAAATGGGTTTTTCTGTATGTATTGTGGGTATCGCATGCATAATTTCACTGAGGCTGGGATCTCTCCCTTATTACCTAATCCCTTAACAAACCTCTCCTACCTTTTTAATATTCATAATTTCTGTTATGTAATTGCATCTTTAACCTATAAAAATCTATCTTATTTCTCTGAAGTTGCCGGTTCCTCTTAGAACTTAGCTTGTTCCATGAGAGGCATCGATCTCAATAAAAGCCTATACTTGGATTAGAGGTGGTCTGACTCTGAATTCTTTGAAACAGTTCTGCCACAGCACCTCTTGAAAGCGCAACAATGCCACCCTAAACCTCAATTTCTTCATCTGCAAAGTGAAGATAATAAAATCTGCAATGTCCTCCTAAGGCTGGCTGAGAGAGATAATGTAGGTAAAGTGCCTCATAAACCCCCAGCTCTCATTATTATTTTTCTCAGTCATCTCTATACCATGTCTGCCTCCTGTCTTCATCCTCACCAGAAACTTGGACTCAGCTGCTGGAGTCACCCTGGTCCCAGAAAGGTGACCTTTGACCTTATTTTGTCCACATCCAAACCTTCATCTCATTCCTCCACCAGGTTTAAACTATGTTGTCAGAGGTATGTCACCCCCTTCTAATTTCCAGATCCCTTTCATGTGTTGTCTTCCCTCATTAGAATATAAGTTCTCTGAGGGCAGGTTCTACTTTATTTGCTAATATGTATATCCCCAGCATTCAGCAACAGCACTTTGACTGACACTCAGGAAATGCTTAAAATAGGTTCTTTCTTGTTGTTGTGTTTGTCCTTCGTTCTGGAAGAGGACCATGACATCAGGATGATAACATGACTTGCAGTTGACTTTGATTTGAGTGAGGGAGGGCTGTGCAAGGTCACCAACCTCACTTTCTTCTCCTGAGCCATCTGTGTCCAGTGGCCTGATGCCCATCAAGATGACTGGAGATGGCCCAGGATGCAATGGGAGACCCTGGCCCTTTCAGGCTAAGGTCTTATCACATTCTCACTTTGAGTGAAATACACCCATTCAATAAATAGGCTTCTTTAAGTTATTCAAGGGATGGCCCCTTTAGTAAAAAAAAAAAATCAAACTGGGAGGGGTAGACCCTCAGGGTTCCTGGCTAAAAGAGAAACAATTACTCTTTAGTAATTACTAAAATAGGTTCTTTCTATCTAGCCTTGATATTAGGAACAGTTGCTCTTCTTTCAATTTCTTCTGGAATCCTACCAAAAGGCCTAAGACCAGTTGTTCACATATTAATTGATAAATGTTTATTCACCTGATACTTTACTATTTCACTTTTAGAAATTCAAATGTTGTTTACATGTAAATATTCAGAATCTAGACTGACCCTAAACCTTTCCTCAGAGAAACATGACACACTCATATCAGCCCTTCCCCCACTTTCCCCTCCCTTAGCTGCGAGCACTTCCTGTATTACTTTGACCCTAACCCAGACCAGCTTTTATTCTTAGAGCCAAGCTTCCACCACTGATTTGCTGACATATGAATTCAAAGCTGGAAGGAACCTTGGAAATCTAACCCAAGGCTCCCATTTTATAGATTTGTCTCCCCACCAGCTTTTTAGCACATTTGCTTAACTTCTTGGCCTTAAGTAGACACAAAATAAGTACTAGAGAATAGATCACTGAGAAGGCCTCTCTCCCACTGGCCTAATTCTGGGTCTGAAATTTCAACCAGTTAGAACTACATTTCTTTGACTTAAAAATTAGTCCTAATTAAAATTCAAACACCCTGAGGAGGGGACCTACTGAGCTGTCATCTCCTTTCTGTGAATTGGTCTATCAGATCTTCTCTTTTTTTAATGTAAAAAATTTTTAAATTTTTATAAGCATTTATTTTCCTTCTCCCCTTTCCTCAATAAACAATTTAAAAAATAAAAAAATCCCTCTAATAAAGATACATAGTCTCAAAAAACAAAATCCCACAGTAGCCATAGACATATGTCTTGTGCCTTTTGAGTCCATCATGTCTCTGGTTAGAGTTGGGTAATGTGCCTCCTTCCCGGTCTTCTATCAGATGTTTTCTAAGGATATTCCTAAGTAAGTACAGGCCTTGATCAAGGAATATGGAGCCTATGTGGTGTATTGAAGAGAGATGACCTGTTGTTGTCATTGTTGTTCGTTCATGTCTGACTCTTCATGACCCCACTTGGGATTTTCTTGGCAAAGATACTCAAATGGTTTGCCACTTCCTTCTCCAGCTCATTTTACAGATGGAGAAACTGAGGCAAATAAGCTAAATGACTTACCCAGGGTCACACAGCTAGTAGGTGTCTGAGGATGGTTTTGAATTTAGGTCTTTCTGACTTTAGGCCTGGCCTTCTAGACACTGAATCACCTAGCTGCCCAGAGATGACCTGCATTCAGTTCAAATCCCAGTTCTTTCCCTTACTAGTTATATGACCTTGGGCTAGTCCCTTAAACTCTTTAGATTACAGTTTCCTTATGAGAGGGTTGGAGTAGATGATCTCTAAAATTCTTTCCAACTCAAAATATATAATCATATCATCTCAGGCAAGTCACTTCACCTCCTGGGCCTCAGGCGTTGAACTAGATCGTCTCTGAGGACACTCCCAGCTTTAGATCTATGCTCTAAGTCAGCTCTCCTAGCCTGTAAAGTGAATGGGTTTGAAACTTTTTTCTAACCTTTCAAACCCACTAATATGTATCACTTCTTGAACTGAAGCCTGGCAATTGAAGTGTAAAAATTCTGACCCTGCCAGCCTTCCCTCAACCAAGCACAGTAAAGCAGCATGTGTGCTAATAGATTAGACCAAATAGATAGGGCCAAAGGTTCAATTATCTTTGCAACGTCCACCTTTTCCCATGCCAACTTTTTCCCTCTTACCATTAATATTTGTACTTTTCACTTTTGTATTTTTTCTTTTGCATAAGATGATTAAGATGTCTTTTGTGGGGAGTGAACTTTCTAGCAATTAGAACTATGGAAGAATGGGATGGGCTACCTCAGAAGTAATGGATTGCACACTTGTCAGGTGTGCTGCAGAGGAGAATCACATTCAGGTGTGAATTAGACTCCATAGCCCTTGTAGTCTTCTAGTCTTGAGATTCTGTGATTTGATCATTTCTAACAAGATCAACTTCTTTCCTAGCTCCACTCCTGACTTCCTAGACTTTTCCACCTCTGCCCCAAGCTACCTTTTCACCCTGGAGATGCCTTCATCTCTGCAGCTCCCTCCTCTAGCTGCTGAGTTCCTACCTGGGCCAACATTTTGGAAATGTTCATGTAGTCCTTTTCTCTCAGCTCTGCTCTTGCCTCTCTGGACTTTTTCACCTTTGTCCCCAGCTACCTTTTCACCTTGGAGATGTTTTCACCCCTGACAGTCTTCCTCTCCTCTGAATAGTGAGTTCCTGCCCAGAGCTTCCATTTAAGAAAGCAATCAGGTGATCCATGTTTATTTCTCTCCTGGCATTTTGCCCCCATATGGGTGCCCCCTACCAGACCTCCCCTTTTTTTTGTGAGTTGCCTTCTCCCATTAAAACATAAGCTCCTTGAGGATAAGAGACGTCTCCTTCTTTTTTTTTTTTTTTTTTTTTTTGTATTTGTATCCACAGCACATAGAATAGTCTCTGGTACATAGTAAATGTTTTACCTATTTATTTGTCCAGAGAGTATAAACAGAGAAAGGTACTGAGGGAAGAGAGTGATTGGGTGTATGGAACTAAGAGAACAAATAAGAGCACTAAAACTTGAAAGGAAAAGCTGCCCCATGAAGGAAGAAACACCTAGAAGTAGGATCTGCTAAAAGCAAACTTTGATGATGTTTACAGTTTTGCCTGAAGATTCTCTTTCTGTTTTTGGAATCCTTTGTGTCCTGCTTTCTGATCTGTAACTGATTTACAACACATAAACTCTTTGTTTTACTGCTTTAAAGTTCCTATGATTTTACCCACTCTGGTAACTATGATCAGATAGCTGGACCTGTCTGTTGATTGTCAGGCAGAGGAAGTCATGTCTATTGATCTTCGATTTCTCTATATTTTCTTTGAAGTTCAGGGTGCTGACTCTCCTGAACTAGGTGAATGATATATGTTCTTGGTTAAAAGAATGACACATGTGTTTGATTAAAGTGATTGTTAACCCCTCAAAAGTTGCCTTTCCTTTTATGAATGTAGATCTAAAAACCTGTGGTAACAGGTCCCCTGTGTATGTTGGGGTGCTTACTGTTATATTATGGCATAGTTGGCAGGATCTGTATAAATTAAAAGGAAAGTATGGGGTTTTGTGGGACTGGGATAATTGTCTGTTGTTTCCCACTTGTGATGGCTATGGTTCTGTGGAGCCTTGAAAGGTAGGAGTGGCCAGAGCCAGGGCGCAAGTAGATTAGCCTTGTGCTGGAGGAGTGAAGGCCCTGAAAGTGTATTCTATTTAGAAACCAGATGAGAGCTGTGAGAGTTTGGAATGGAGCACTGGAACCTGAGTGGAAAACTGCCTTCATACTGACCCAGTAGAAGAGCAGAACTACCAGTGTGCCAACCTTGGAGATGTGAGAGGAACAGGAGCACAGAGTGCAGATCTTGGTGGCATCTGGGAACAGCCAGCTCCTGCTGGAGGAGGAAGAATCCAGGAGCTCAGAGTTTCAGCCCTGGGGCAAGATGGGGACTGCACAGCAAGGTAATGAGTGTGCTTTTTTGCAGCATTCTCCTGGGACAGTTTGGGACCCAGAGTGTGGAGTTGCCTATGGTGGGGAGAGTGCCCTGTACCCCCAAGGACTCCACTCTGATGGCTTGGTTGCCCAGCTGCCCCTCAGGACTTGGAAGTGGGGACTGGAACATTGTTAAGACCAGGACTTGACTCATTTAAACCAAGAGGACTTTGCTTGGACATTTCTGTTTGGGATTGGAGGAAGGAGGAGCTGGTTGCTCTCTCCTCAAAGAATGATGTTATGTTATACGTATACCTTTGTGTTTGTTTAAAGCCATTTGGCCACCTTGATGATGAATTGCTATGTTATATATTCTGCAAATGTAAAGTTCATGATGTGTTTATTTTGTGGGAACTATGTTGTATTTACTAAAGAAATGTTAATGCCTATTCAGATATAAGTTGCCCATGTAATCTGATTAAATCACTTGGATTTGGGATTGCAAAGTATAATGCCTTTATTTGTTCCAGGATCCATGGCCACTTAGATTATAAGGCCAAGGATCCTGGAAGGGTGGATATTGTAAGGGCAAGAAAAGTAGGATCTTTTGCTGTTTTTGTTTTAGTATAAGCAAGAAGTATAATGCCTCTATTTGTTCCAGGATCCAAGGCCATTTAAGAGCCCCCCAGCTTTGAAAACCCAGATGTTGGTCCTTCCCTCTCTTGTAACTATGGTCAGACAGTTGGACCTGTCTGTTGATGATCAGGCAGAGGAAGCCCTGTCTGTTGATCTTTGATTTCTCTGTGTTTTTTTTTGAAGTTCAGGGTGCTGACTCCCCTGAACTAGGTGAATGATATATGTGCTGAATTAAAGGAATAATACATGTGTTTGATTAAAGTGATTGTTAACCCCTCAAAAGTTGTCTTTCCTTTCATGAATGTAAATCTAAGAACCTGTGATAGCAAGTTCCCCTGTGTATATTGGGGTGCTTACTGTTACAGAAACCCACTTGTATTGTCACCACTTTCAAAGAAAAGGAAGAATTGAAAAATTGTGAATTTTATGTAGGATTGGAAAAACTATTTGAGTCTTTCCTATGACTTTCAGTAAGATCACACCTATCCACTCCAAAAAAATTAGAACCTTGCTTCAAAGATATAGCCACAGGGGGACCTATATACTGTATCACTCTAGTATTTCATAACTTTCTGTAATTTTCTTTTTTATGACTTATTTTAATCCATAGAAGTATATTTTCAGAGCTGTAAGGGATCTCAGCATCCATATTGGTCAGCCTACACTTTAAAAATAAATACTCTCTACAAAATAGTCAAGTGGTCATTCAGTATGTGCTTGAAGACCTTCAATGAGAGGGACCCATTATTTCCCAAGACAGCCCATTCATTCCACTTTTAAACAGCTCTAATTATTAAGTTTTTCCTAACAGGAAGCACAAATATGCTTTTCTTCCAGCTTCTGCCCATTGCTCCTGGTCCTTCCTTCTAGGACTAATCAGAACAAGTAGAATCCATATCCCACAGAACATCACTTCTGATACTGATACAACAACAACAGGCGTCTAGAGTCAGGAAGATTCATCTTCCTGAATTTAAATCTGGCCTCAGACACTTACTAGCTGTGTGATCCTGCGCAAATCACTTAACCTTGTTTGCCTCATTTTCCTTATCTTTAAAATGAATTGGAGCAGGAAATGGCAAACCACTCCAGGATCTTTGCCAAGAAAACCCCAAATGGGGCCACAAAGAGTCAGACATGACTGAAACAACCAAATAACAGCTTGGAAGCAATTCATCAAACTGCATAGAAACATGGTTATATTCCAAAGGGCAAATACACACTACAGTGTCAGGGATATCTAAGTAAAGAAAGGGAAAATCTTTACATGATTTTGTTGTTTTTCAACACAGGACATTTTTACTCAACCACTTTTCATGAAGAGAGGTAGAAACAAGGGGACTGAAAAGTTTATATGAGAGCTAATTCTTCCTACTCAGAGTTTCCTTTGGCTTAAGGAATCACTTTACTTCTGCTTAAAAAGAACCATGCTGTTGAGTGACATTGCAAAACATCCCAAGCTAGACAACAGGAAATAAGAACTCTAACAGAACTTATTAGCATTAACCTAAGACATATGTTTGTACTTACACAGACCTAAATCTAGCGTTTCTAGTCCCAGAGACACATGCTAAAGGGCCAAACCTTAAGGTTCACAAAACTATTTCCTCTGGGAGAGAGATAGAATAAAGATGGAGCTCATGGCCCAAAATTCTGGTCATCTCAGGGTTGAGAGACTTGGTTCAGTCTTGGGTACTCCACACATAAATTTCACTTTGACTTATGCACCTAAAGGATTTCTTCTGGGAATGCAGCATTTGGCTCATTTCTAGGTCTCTTCAGAAATGTTAAAGAGACCTTCAGTTTCTATGCAAGTACTCAGGCTAATGGCACATTGAAGACAGGATAGGCCTTATTTAACACAATTAAAAAAAAAAAGGCAAAACAGAAGGACATATCTGAATCTATAAATAGTCAAGAATCTTGGCTCTCCTTTCAACCTTTGAACTCCTTTCTTAGAACACTGGGCTCTGATAGAGGAGGGTTTTTTCTGAGAACCAGGGCTCCACATCACTTCTTGGCCTCCTCCAAGCCATACTACCATGAATAAATACCTTCCTCTTTATAGCTCCTCCTTTAAATGTTGTTTTCTCTCACTGGAACAAAGGCTCCTTGAAGGTATGGACTGTCTTTCTGCTCATATTTGTGTTCTCAGGGCTTAATAACGTGCCTGGCACATAGTAGGCACTTGCTAAATGCTTTATCATTCCTTCATTTCCATGAGTATTTACATTCTTCAGGGACACTTACAGTCCTATAGACTCACAGAATTGAGGCACCTCAACCAAAAATGAGAGAAAGACACTCAAGTTTATTACAATGTCAGTTCCTCTCCCTGCAGGGAACCTCAACTTTCTGGGACCTATATAGTCCTCTTCAGAGGTATAGCACTACCATGAGTGAGGACCCCCACCCCAGGTTAGGAGAAGCACTCAGAGTTGTTAGAGTCAAACAAAGCCTCCTTCAGGTGAGCCCCACCTTCACTGGGGAACTGTGCAGTACTCCTGATTTATGGATAATCAAACTTCTCTTCTATATACCATAGTCCTCAAGTCTTTCAGTACAACAATGGTTGCCCTCCACAAAGGGGGTATAATTCTTCTTACAGGTGAGCCCACTTTTGCATGGATCTATATCATTCTCCATATTTATAATAATCCCTTGGGCTTTAGGTCCCCTTGAAAGGAGAAAATCCTGGGGAAGGGAAAAGAACCTTTCCCCTGAATCTGTGCAATCCACATAGATCACAGTATTAGTAAAAGACAAGGTTTATGTTTGATTTTCCACATCACAGGTGTCAAACACAACTGACCCTGAGACACTCCAAAGTGTAGCCAAGCAAAATTAAAATGTGATTGGGAAATATTTAACAAAATAAATAAAAATACAATAGAACATGGATAATGTTAATACATAATTTTTTAACTCATCATGTACCTCTAGGTGTCTTTCTGTACAGTTCAGTGGCCCCCTTTCTATTTGGGTTTGACACCACTGCTCGCCATCAGTGCCATGCCCTTGCTTGGTACCTGAGTGCAGCAATGTCCAGAAAGTCTCCCCTGCATTTTGGAGGGTTGGTCCAGAAATTCTTCTGCTTATTCAGGAATTTCTTCTTCTTCACTTGACTGTCACTGTCTCGCTGTTATTCGTTTGCATTCCTCCCACTCCTGACTTGGCCCAAGAACCCCTCACTTCTCCACAGCCACCATCCATGGCTCCCACCTCTCCTGGAGTCACCAGGTTGTCTGAGGAACCTGGTTCTCTAGATGGACCTCAGGGATGTGGGGCTGCACAGACTTCCATCCACCATCTATGATTTCCTGAAAAAGCACAGGAAGTTTCCTGAACTCAAAGGACTATTGATGAAGCTCTTATCCAGCTGAAAGGAACCTTAGAGGCCAATCAGTTTACCTTCTCATGCTAGAGATGAGAAAACTGAGGCTATGAGGATAAGCGGTTTGTCTGAGGTCCCACAGATCGCAAGAACCAGAGACAGGACGTGAACTCAGGCCTTGTCGCTCTAAGGCCAGTGCTCTGTCTTGTGGATCAGGAAGAGTGCCTAGATAAGGCCAAGTTCCTGAATCAAGTCTTCTGGAGAGAGGAAGAGTATGTAGAGCGAGAAGAGCTCTAGGACCAGTCAGAAGCCAGAGCTGAGAAGCATCAAGGGACAGAGACATGATGTGGAAGAGTAAAGCCAACCTTAGAAAGAAATCTTTCTAAAATGCCTTCCATGCTAGTATGGGTAGGCTTAACCTCATGAGGCTCCCTGTTCAGGTTTGAAGCTGTGACAAAATGAGGCATTTGCAAGTCATTGAACAGTTAACAAAAGTAACCCAGCAAGGATCTACAAGGATGTGGTAGTTCTGAGCTTCTCTGGCCATGATCCTTCTCATGTCCATCTGGAGACATCTGGCCGCCAGGGCAGGGTACAAAAGCTCTCATGGTCTTCAGAAATAGACCAAGTCAAGGGGCACCAACTCCATGCAATGGGATTTTTTATGCCCTTAAGTGAGCAGGAAGCTGACAGGGGTAGCAAAAGCCATTCAAGTTCCAGGAACAGCTTTGTTGCCATGGGGAAAAAGATAACATCTATTGCAAGAAATGGGAGAACCCTGGTCCCACCACACACCTCTGCCATATTACTAAGCAATTGAATAATATATAATTTCATCTTTTTTCAGTGTGGAAGACTGTTATTAAAGGTAGTTAAGTGGCCTCATAGATAGATTGCTGGACTTAGAGTCAGGAAAATCTGAGTTCAAATTCACTTCAGATATTTACTAGCAGTGTGACCCTGGGCAAGTCACTTAAATTGTTTGCCTCAGTGTCCTCATCTGTAAAATGGGGAAAACAATAATACCTACTCTCATAGGGCTGTGGGTAGGATCAAAGAGTATAATATACACAAAGCTCTTTGCAAACCATGAAGAAACATATAAATATGAATAGACATATATATTATATATATATATATGAGTAATAGGAATAGAAGTAGTAATTCTATACCTCCTGTTACCCCTTCATTCACAGTTAACCATCACTTTTCAGTGTTTCAGCTTCTTAAAGGCATGGCCCTCCCTTTTCTTCTAATCTAAGTATTTATTATATATGTCATATTTATATACTATATAATTTATTATATTTATACCTATTACAATGTTTAATCGATTGCAACCAAATTTGCTAAAATGGCTAGATTTCACTTTACAGAGAATGCCAGGCCTCTCTCTAACCTGAGGGTAACCCCAGCCACTTCCACAGAATAAATGCATGAACTTTCCTCAACTTTTACCTACCATTACTTCCTAATTTTTCACTAAGTCACATTGGGTTGAAGTTCACTGAAGCCTAACCTCTGGATGAATGGGCTATACTCAAATGACATTTCTACCAAAGAATTATTGGAGACTCACTTAAGAACTTCCTACTATGTTCTGTATTTACTAAAGAAAAAAAATCAGAATGTTTTTCTGCCTTTGGCTCTTCTTGGAGTGGCTCAAGGCCTGATATTGCTTTTGGCAGGAAGGAATAAACATTATGCATAAGGAGAGTATGTGGGAAACCAGACTGCTTAATGGAAATGACATCTAGTGAATCATTGACAATCACTAATAACTACCTCTCCTCCCTAGGTCCTCTCTCCTCCCTTGTCTTTTGGGATGCTATTTTCTCCTTCACTTCATCTTGCCTCTCTGACTCAGTTTCCTTCATTGGACCAGAAGTAAGCTGGTAAATGTTTAACAAAATGACTCTGAGTAAGTGATTAGTATTTTAAAGTTTAATCTGCCTCATTACCATTTTTTCCATTGCTTTCTTAAGTCCAAACAATCCAAAAAGAAAATAACACAGCAATAAATCAAGTCCTGATTTGTAGCATTTGCTGATTTCTAAGATATAAGTGCTCACACTAAAAATCTGATAGTCAGGCTCCATTATACTCCTGACTACATATGTGTGTTCTCTGAGTTTCTGTCCTGGGCCCTCTTCTCTTCCCTCTATATGCTACCTCTCTTGGGTGATTTTATATTTTTTAAGCTTTATTGATGTGTTTTATTTTGACGTTACAAACATTTGTATATGAGCTCCATTTTGTGAGAGATTTCTTGTAAAAAAGGAAAATGGTTAAGTGTAATAGCTTGAAAGTCCATGCAACATTTCATGTAACAGTCCCACACCTCTATTTTAAAAAATTAACAGAAATTTATTTTCTCACCCTGCCATCTCCTACCCAACTGGAAAAAAGAAAAAAGGAAAAGAAAATTTCTTACCACAAATCTCCATAGTCAAGCAAATCAAATTCCCTCAAAGATTGCATGCAAAACTATATGTCTATCTAACAGAACTAAAAAAGTATATAACAAAATTCATCTGGAAGAACAAAAGGTCAAGAATATCAAGGGAATTAATGAAAAAAGTGCAAAGGAAGGTGGTATAGCCATACCAGATCTTTATAAAGTGGAAATCATCAAAACTTTATGGTAGCAGGAAATAGAGAAGTGGATCAGTGGAATAGGTTAGGTACACAAGAAAAGTAATAAATGACCATAGTAATCTAGTGTTTGATAAACCCAAAGACTCCAGCTTCTGGATTAAGGACTCACTGTTTGGCAAAAACTTCTGGGAAAACTGGAAAACAGTATGGCAGAAACTAGGCATAGACCAACATCTTATA
This sequence comes from Notamacropus eugenii, assembly GCF_028372415.1. Lineage (NCBI taxonomy): Eukaryota > Metazoa > Chordata > Mammalia > Diprotodontia > Macropodidae > Notamacropus > Notamacropus eugenii. Next base: position 270,130,285 of record NC_092873.1, read on the forward strand.
CCATATACCACAATAAGCTTAAAATGGACATGTGAGTTAGATATAAAGGGTAATGTCATAAGCCAATTAGGAGAGCAAGGATAGTTTATCTGTCAGATCTATGGAGAAGGGAAGAATTTTTGACCAAACAAAAGACAGACAGCATTACAAAATGTAAAATGGTTAATTTTGATCATATTAAATTAAAAAGGAAAACCAATGCAACCAAGATTAGAAGGAAATCAGAAAGCTGAGAAACTATTTTTATAGCAAGTGTCTCTGATAAAGGTTTCATTTCTCAACTATATAGAGAAGGGAGTCAAATTTATAAAAATATAGGTCATTCCCTAATTGTGTGTGTATTCATCCTTCGTTGCTGAAGAAGACCATGCCATCAGAGAAATAATGACATGACTTGCACTTGACTTTGTTTTGAGTGAGGGAGGGCTGCACAGGTCACCAGCCTCACTTCTCCTCCGGGGCCATCTGAATCCAGTGACCAGATATTCATCAGGATGACTGGGGATGACCCAGGATGAGGCAACTGGGGTTCAGTGACTTGCCCAAGGTCATACAGCTAGTGAGTATCAAGTGTCTCCCCAATTGATAAATGGTCAAAAGATATGAACAGACAATTTTCAGATGAAAAGAGCAAAGCTATCTATGGTCATGTGAAAAAATGCTCTAAATCACTTCTGTTTAGAAAAATGCAAATTAAAACAGCTCTGAGCTACAACCTCATACCTATTAGACTAACTAATATGTCAAAAAAGAAAAATTATAAATATTGGAGAGGATGTGGAAAATTGGGATACTAATGCACTGTTGGTGGAGTTGTGAACTGATCCAACCATCCTGGAGAGCAATTTGGAACTATGCCCAAAGAGCAACCAAACTGTGTATATCCTTTGATCCAGCAACACCACTACTAGGTCCATATTCCCAAAGAGATCCTAAAAATGGGAAAAAGACTCACATGTACAAAAATATTTATAGCTGCTCTCTTTGTAGTGGCAAAGAATGATGCCCAATCAATTGAGGAATGGCTGAACAAGCTATGGTACATGAATGTAATAGAATACTATTGTGCTATGAGAAATGATGAACAGGTGGATATCAGAAAAATATGAAAAGTCTTGCATGAACTGATGCAAAGTGAAGTGAGCAGAACCAGGAGAACATTGTACATAGTAACAACAACATTGTGTGATGATCAATTATGAATAACTTAGCTCTTCTCAATAATGCAATGATCCAAGACAATTCCAAAGGATTCATGGTGAAAAAAAAATCGATGGAGTCTGAATAAAAGGAAGCATACTATTTTCATTTACTTTATTTTTTCTGTTGTTTTCTTCTTGGTTTGTTTTTTTCTTTCACAACATGACTAATATGTGTTATATGGTTGTATATATATATATAACCTATTTAAAATTCTTACCTTTTTAGGGAGGGGTAGGGGAAAGATAGGAGGAGATTTGGAATTCAAATTTTTTTCAAACTGAATGTTGAAAAGTATCCTTACCTGTAATTGGAGAAAATAAAATACTATTTAAAATGAAAAAATAGGAAGAGAAAAAAAATCATCTATGTCTTCTTCTTCACCTTAAATCCATAACCTCTCTGTAATAGAAAGCACTTTTCATCTTCAGTCCTCTGGAATCATGAAAGATCATTGTACTGATCATAGTTCTTAAAGCTTTCAAAGTTGTTTGTTTTTAATGTCATTGTTACTATTTAAATTATTCTCCTAGTTCTATGTATTTCATTCTTCATCAACTTTTAAAACTCCTTAAAACTGTGCATTTTTAAAATATTGATATATCATATAATTTAGTTTTTTGATTGTACTCACTTCAGTCTGAATCAATTTACATGTCTTTTTAAAATCATCTACCTCCTCATTTCTTACAGCACAAAAGTTCTCCATCATATTCATATACCACAATGTATTCATGTATTCATAAGTATGCCCTGAGTTTCTAGTTTTTTGCCACCACAATAAGAGCTGCTATAAATATGTTTGTAAATGCAGGATTTTTTTCCTCTTTGATCTCATTTGGGGATAAACATAGAAGTGACATAGCTGGGTTCTTTTATTTTAGTAATTTTTGCTTATAATTTTTTAAATTTAATTGTTTTGTTTAGTAATTTTTTTTATAATTCCAAATTGCTTTCCACAACCATATTACCTGCACACAGGTTCACTAACATCGCGTCAGTGTACCTCCACAACCCACCAACATTTCTCATTTTCATTTTTTTGTCACCTTTGTGACTCTGAAAGTTGTGAGGTGATTCCATCTTCTACTAGGGTTTCAGTTATCATTTCTACATGGATGGCTTCCAAACTCACCTAACTAACCCTAAAACTTAAACTCTCTTCTGACTTCCAGCCCCACTTTTCCAACAGCATGCTCTAAATGTCTACCTAGATGTCTCATCAACTTGTCAAACTAAACATATCTAAAATAGAACTCATCATCTCCCACTTGCCCCACCCCTCCCCCAAACCCTTCTCTCCTCCAGATTTCCCTGTTTCCATGGAGGGTGCCTCATCTTCTCCATAACTCAAATTCAAAACCTCAACATCATTCCTCAATTATTCCCTCGCCTTCAATCCTTGTTCTTTAACTCAAAACCCATGTTCCATAAGTAACAGCAAGAGTATTCTGAAAGAAACAAGCAGCAACAAAGCTAAGCACTACATTTCTTTGAATTTACTTTTTTGCTTAATAAATGCTTATTGACTGACTGAATTTCTTTTTTGTTTATAATCATATTAAATATATTTCTACGTTACTCATGTTGTGAAAGGAGAATCAGAACAAAAGGGGAAAAACCACAAGAAAGAAAAAAAAGTCAAAATAGTATGCTTCGATCTGCATTCAGACTCCATAGCTCTTTCTCTGGATGTGGATAGCATTTTCCATCATGAGTCTTTTGGAATCGTCTTGGATCATCAAATTGCTGAGAAAAGCTAAGTCTCTCATATTTGATCATCACAGAATGTCGCTCTTACTACGAACACTGTTCTCCAGGTTCTGTTTACTTCACTCGACATCAGTTCATGTAAGTCTTTCCAGGTTTTTCTGAAATCTGCCTATGCATCATTTCTTATAGCACAATAGTGTTCCACTACATTCATATAGCACAACTTGTTTAGCCATTCCTCGGTTGATGGACATTCCCTCAATTTCCAATTCTTTGCCACCACAAAAAGAGCTACTATGAGTATTTTTGTACATGTGGGTCTTTTTCCCTTTTTTGTGATCTCTTTGGGAGACAGACCTAGTAGTGGTATTGCTGGATCAAAGGGTATGTACAGTTCTATGGCTCTTTGGGCATAATTCCAAATTGCTCTCCAAAATGGTTGAAAACCCGAATTTCAATCAACTAATTCATCAATAAACATTTATTACATGACTACTATGTACCAGGTTTAAGATAAATATTTAGGTAGCACCTGATTAAGAGTAGAAGTGATTTTATCCCTCAAGATTTTGATTTTTCTTGCTCAGAAAAGCTCTAATATCTCCCCACTCCTGAGAAGCCTCAGTCACCTTCCATGGCTACTTCAGTAGGGAAAAAATATTGGCCCCAGGTCAGAAGAGACCTAGGCATTTTCCACTTCTAACACTTGAAGCTGCAGGACTTTGGAGAATTCAACCTCCTCTCTCTGTTTCCATGTCTGCTAAATGGGGATACTATAATATTTCTACTAAGAATTGTGACAAGAATAGCACTTTGTAATATTTCTACTAAGAATTGTGACAAGAATAGCACTTTGTAAACTATAAAACACTGTGTAGATATAATCTATTGTCATTATACAAATGTGATTTTTTTTTTTCCTTCATGGAGATTTTTTTATGGCATAAGAAGAATTCTACTTTCTACATTTCTGGAACTTCCTTCTTTCTCCTCAGGATGTTGAATCTTCCTAGGGAACATTTTGTTTTGCATAATAATTTAATTGACTGGCACAGCATGACAAAGGGGTCAAGATCACATAAATTAGCCTCAGAGATACTTGGATTTTAATACTATGCTGAAATAAATTGGACAGTCTCTATATGTGTAAAACTATGATTTAGAGCTGGACCCTGGAGACCATTATATCCAATAGCCTCATTTTGCTCATGAAGAAACTGAGGCACAGGAAAGTTAAAGTTAACCAACTTGGCCAGAGTCATACAACTAGTAAATGATCTGAGGTTGAATTTGAACCCAGGTTTTCCTCACTCCAAGTCACTCTATCCACTGTGCCACTTGGCCACCTCCAAAGAGATAGAACAGTGCAGTAAAAACAATACCAACCCTCAAATCAGAGGCTGTTGCTGTTGAGTCAGTTCAATGGTATCTAACTTTCCATGACCTCATTTGGGATTTTCTTGGCAAAGATAATAGAGTGGTTTGACATTTCCTTCTCCAGTTCATTTTACAGATGAAGAAACTGAGGCAAAAAGGGTTAAGTGACTTACCCAGGACCACACAGTTAGTAAATGTCTGAAGATGAATTTGAAGTGCAGTCCTCCTGAATCCAAGCCTGGCACTCTATCCACTGCACCACCTATGTGCCTCCAAATCAGAGGACCTGGGTTCAAAATCTACCTATAATATCCAATATCTGTGTGACTTTGGGCAAGTTATTCAATCTCACTGGATCTCAGTTTTTTCATTTATAAAATGAAAAAGTTGGACTAGATTATCTCTAAGTTCCTTCCAGATCTAAATCAATGGTCCTTTTAAGTTACCTGAACCAGTAAATTTATTGTGTTAATTCCAATAAATACAATCAGTTCTGGCCCTAACACTCTGCTCCAACATCACCAGTAATAATTGGCCATTACATTAATTTGTTCCATGGATCATGGTGCCCAGCATATTCTCCTAACATAACTCCATGAATCAAAAATAAACAAGAACTGCCCCCCACCCAAAAAAGGAGGAGGTAGAAAATATCTGGTAAACTTTATGACCTCAATAAAGACAATATATGTACCAAAAAATGTGAATTGTATCAAACAAGAAATAAAAAGTTGATTTATACTTTGATGGTGTAATGAACCACAAAGAGGGAGGTGGCTAGCTTTTTTACAAAGCTAGAAAGCCATTCCTTGGTTCAGATTATGAGCCTTAATTATTGGCTCAACATTTATTCCACTCTGGCACACAAATTACTAGCATGACTCTTTGGCAGCTTTATCCCAGATGAAAGCCAAATGGAACCCTCCTTAACAGAAGACAACGCACATCTATTACCAAAAGATGAGAACATCAGTGACCCCTCCAAAATATAAGGCAATTACAAATACAAAGCATTCACTGTTTGCGTCACTTTTTAAAAAGTACATAAACACAAAAAAACAACTTATTGACTGAGGAACCTGAAGGGAGGGGAAGATAAAGAACAACTTATTATTGATCCAATAATTGAGTAATAAGCCGCCTGGATGCATCATCATATTTATACTGTTTTTGTTTATGCGCACCAAACCTTTGAAGCCATTCTGTATTTTCAACTTATTCTTGTACTGTAAATACAGAAAATAGACTCGAGTATAGTGTAAATGGATTTCCACATGGAAAACTGTCTCTAAAATATGCCACTAACACAATAATGTGAAAAGCAATTCATATAAAATGTGGCATTTTTCAAGAAGACAATTTTCTCCCATTATGGTTCTGCCTCACCTTAAATAAATTAGCATCTCTCCTAAATAGAAGTAGGCATGGCTTCCATATTAAAGAGGTAACAACCAAAACATCTTATTAATAATTTCCTGCACATAGATGACATCAAGTTATATAGTTTCAACCAGCTCCTACATTCCATGGAATCTTTTTCTGGTGACATAAAAATGCCTTGGACTGAATAAGTATAAAAGTTTTAACATATGCCAATGAAAGTTAGAAACAAAAGGCCACAAGCTTGAATCTGAAAGTCACACTGAACCAACAGATAAAGGTGATACCTAAAATTATTATCCTAAAATCAAAACTGAATGACTATGTAATACCAGTTGCATCTTCAGAATGATAAAATAGAACCTAATAAATTTGAAAATTATCTTAACAAAAGCCCATGTGATAATAAGGAAAGACTGGACCACCAACTCAAAGCAATTATGCAAAGAGTATAATTCCTCATCAAAAAGAAGGAAGAATATTAAGGACATTCATAGAGCACATGATAAACAGATAACACTTTCAGAAAACAAATAGATGTCCCTTCACCAAGCAGCAGTATGAAGCAAACACTTCACTGGATTTATCTAGTACAAGTGAACGTAGTTTATCTCTGGATACAGCCTGTGAACTAAGGCTAAGATTTTTGAAAATGGAATCCAAAGGTCCTCCAGGGACAATATAACCATGCTACAAATTCAAACTTCAAAATATCCTGGAGAATTAGAATTATATCATTATCACAGACAACTGTTGCCCACAATAACCTGGACATAACTATAACTATAATCTAGACGTAACCTATAAAATCTATAAAAACTTGTGAGCACTCCATAATACCCAATACCCACAATCTCCAAACTACGTGGAATGAGAAGCTTTCAAAATATAGAGACCTAGCAAAGAGGATTGAACTCATATGAGAAGAGGATGAGGTGCAGATATCATCCCTGTCACCATCTGCTACTGCAGTGGTACTAAGGATGCTTCCTTAGAGGTGAGCCTGTAGAGGATAAGTTTATATCCTAACACTTTTATTCCAGTCCAAAAGGCAATCATTTTATCTAAGCAATAGTCTATAGAATATTAAATATAAAATCGTTCCTGCCACTAAGCAGGAACGCAACTTGTCCCAGGACAGATCCTATCTGAACTCTATCGAAAAGAGAGAAGAATGAGGTAGCAATAGCAGTAAATAACAATAATAAACTGCTCATACGGCACTTTCACATTTGCAAAGTCCATATTGTCTTATTCAGTGCTCACAACAATCCTATAAAGTAGATGTTACCCAGACCTCAAGGAACCTACTTTCTCTCTGGGTAGATAATATGTAGTAGATATATTAGCAGACACATATGAGTATATAAAAAATAACCACATTAACCCTTGGTGGATTTGACTGGCCACCACTACTCCTCTTCATCAAGCAAATGAAAATGAGTGCAGAAAAGTATGGTTGGGAAATAAAAACACAAATGATGACTGCTTTTCTTTGTTAACAACCTCAGGTGGATGTCTCTCTTGTCTCTCTTCCTCTCTCTTTCCCTTCTTCCTCAGGAAAAAAATAAAGAGTAAATGGAGGTTTAGACAGTTACTGGAGGGCTGCTCTTACAAGGACAGAGGTGTATGAATGGAAAGTATCAGGGACATAGTATCTGTATGCCTCACTAGTCCTCTCCATGCCCAACTGTTTTCACAGGCTTTGCCCACAGCTTCATGACTTCCATCACCCACAAAAACAACCCACCAAAAATCTTGATTCACAGAAGCCATAGGGGAGAATGGTGGCCCAAGGACAGGGTACACTCAGACCCACCAGCCCAACCTCCTGCCTCTGCATAACTCAACCAAGATGCAATCTCCAAATCCTCAGAACTCTCCTTAATGACAAGGTGAAAATGTCACTGCTCTTTGTGAGGTCTAGGCAAAATATCTGCTGGGTTGCCATGCATACTTCTGGAATCTTTAGCCCCTCTGGCAATCCTCTTCAACTGGAAAATCAGGCAAGGATATGGATAGATATAGGTTGCTGGTTTAGATCTTTGGCTATGAATGAATTCTAAGAGAATTTGCTTGTTCTTTCCTATTGGCAAAGAAAGCAAGAAAAAGAGTTGAGCAAGTTTTTAAAAAAGCAAAAGTGGAATTAATTGAAGTCAGTGTAATAAACGCAGTCAACACACAAGGTCAAGGCTTCCTTGTGTTTCCATTTTGCCAGATATGAATAAAAAATTCAGAAATCTGGCTTCATCAAATATAGAAGAAGAATGAAATGTGGTTTTTATTTTGACAATGCACAACTTTGTAATTCAAAAAAAGACCTCTCATCATGATAAATTCCACAACATTAATGAGAGGAGGTAGCATGGAGTAATGAATAGAGAACCAACTTTGGAGTGAAGAAGGACTCTGACTCTGACACATACTGTCTGTGTGACCATAGGCAGGTCACTCAACCTTTCAATGCTTCAGACCACTCACTCAAGATTATAAATTGCAGAGCTGATGCCAACCTGCATTGGTAGAGGAAATTAACTCAATTGGTCATTCCCTACACCAATGAAATCACAAGCCTGATCCAAAAAGAAAAATTAGTCTATGTCTACCAGAGTTAACCAAGTGTGTCTGATCAGTCAGCTTTATCTGTATAAGGAATGGAGTTTTCAATGAACTCTGAGCAGGAAAACCTAAAAACATTTGACTCAATCACCATGGGCTATTTAGCTTTCACCTATTCTTAAGTCAGTCTGGTGGCTATTTTTGTTTTACTTACTCTCAGCAATGATGCTACACACTGGGGATTCAAAAGCAAGCACACAAGATGATCCTACCCCCACCTTAAGGAGCTTAATTTCCGGTGGAGGGAGGGTTGGGAAGGGGGGAGATGGAAACAATACATAAAAGGAAGCCAGGAATTGCCACGCTGGCCTGGTTCTTGGCAATAGAAAGTAAAAGCTCACCATGACAGTCAGCATCCCAAGGGTGAAGCCCAAGCTTCCAGGGAGATGAGGGAGAGATGGATATGATGATGAACTGAAGAGAAGCAAAATGATATGGAAATGTCCAGGGAGTATCAGGAAAGCCTGATTATAAGCCAAAAAAAAGTTTGGTGGTGGTGGTGGTAGTAGTAGTAGTAGTAGTAGGTAGTAGTGGTAGTAGGTGGTGGTGGTAGTCATAGTAGTAGCAGTAGGTGATAGTGATAGTAGCAGTAGATAATAATAGGCAGTAGTAGTAGTAGATAATATAGAATCATAAATAGTAATGTTAATTTTTTTTTTAAAGCGAAAACTATAGTAAAATATTTGCTTAAATTTCTATCCTAGGTAGATGAGATAAGTGTCATAGGATTGCGGGTGAGGTTCAAGTGTATAGGAAAAAAAGAAAAGACTGGGAATCAGAAGACCCAAGTTCTAATCTTGACTCTCCTGCTACCTCCCTGCATGACTTCGGAGAAATCATCTCACCGCTATGGGTTTTTGTTTCCTCATCCATGAAATAGAGTAAATGGGCCAGATTATTACTAAAAGTCCCTTTTGGCTCTAACATTCTACAATGTAGAAACTCAATTAGCTCATTTCCTAGGAATTAAAAAAATAAAAGGATGCAAAACTCACAAGGTCTTCCCATATCACAACACTGGAAATTATTCTGATGCTTGTTCTATGCGTGTCAAAGCTGATCTTGCTTCATCGTTTCAATAGAAGGGGGAAAAAAAGCATTTCCTGATTTCAACCCTTGCTTCTTCAACTCATTTCCTTCTTCGTGACCAATGACACCACTTGAAGTGGCCTGTAGGATTTCTCTCTCCTGCAAGTTCCTGTTCTCATCATTTGGGGTATTCCCTTCATTAACATACAGCGTAATATCCCTGTCCCTTAGCTGACTGTTTCTCTGAACCATAATGACCTCCAAGGAAAAGGGGATAACCCCTTTGAGTCTTTAGGTAGATTTTTGGATGACATACATCCTGCCTGTTGTCAGGATCCTGTTCTAGTTGTCATCTCCCATGTCTGTACTCCTGCCTGGCATGCTCTCCATCCTCACCTCTGCCCCTTAGCATTCTTGGCTTCTTTCAGGATTCAACAGCAAACTCCAGCTTCAGTAAGTGGCCTTTCCTCATCCCCCAGTTGTGGGTATCTTCTCCGAGACTACCTCACATTGACTCTGTACTCACTCTGTGCATTCCTATTTACATACAGATTGTCTCTATCATTAGATAGGAAAAACTCCTTGAAGGCAGGAGTTGTTTGGGGTTTTAACTTTTTCTTTATATATTTCAGAGCTTTGTATAGTGCTAAGCACATAGTAACCAATTAAGAAGTGCTTATAGATTAATTGGTTGACTGATTGAAACTTAAAACTTTTCCAATGAAATAAGACTTAAAGCTGGTAGTGAACTCTGCTGTCATAGCCTTCAGTGACCATGGGTCACCCCTACTCAAAGAGGAGGCAATGGAAGAGGATTTAAGTGGAGGATTAAGTTGCCTCTCAGTACAGGTATACCTTATATCTGAATAGTGTTTTACAAAGTGTTTTCACATGTAAGAATAATAATATCTTGCAATTACATAGCTCTTAATGGTGATGAAATGCCTTGTATACATCATCTCATTTGATATTTATAAGCATCCTGTGAGGTAGGCAATGCAGATATTTTACAAATGAGGCTCAGGGAGATTAAACCACTTATCCAAGGTCACGCATCTAAAATTTTGGTCTATTGTGGCTCTAAGTTGAGTGAGCTCTTCCCTCTACATTTGGCTGTTAATTAAGGGATTTGGATTAGAAGACCTTTGAAGTCCTTTCTGGATCTAAATCTGTAAGGCTAGGAATTCCTCACTTCAAAAGAGAGTTAGTTCCCCATCACTAAAAGTGTTCAAGGAGAAGGGAAAGGCTTACTTGATAGGAATATTGAAAAGAAAAATTTATGTTTCAGGACTCCTACAGACTCTAAGATTCCTTCCATTACTGGGATTTTCCAATTCAAAACAGTGCTGTGGTATTTGCAAATCCATCCTAAAACAGTGTAGAAACAAGGTGGGTATTGTTGCTGGACAATGGCTTTGTTTTAAGTCACAGGCAGTTCTTATAATATAAACAGGTTATGTTCCAAAAATTCTTTGGTGAGCTGACTGGAACTTGGAATGCCTTGTTCCATAGAGGCAAGTCAACAACTGGTGCTTAGGTTCCCAGGTCAGCCTACAAACACCTAACTAACCCATAATTCACTTGAAGTATGCTACTAGGTAGCAAAAGGGGAGCTAGGTGACACAGAGGATAGAGTGCTGGGCCTGAAGTGAGAATGACTCATTTTCCTGAGTTCAAATCCAGCCTCAGACACTTACTATCTGGGTGACCCTGGCTATGTCACTAAACCCTGTTTGCCTCACTTTCCTCATCTGTAAAATGAACCAGAGAAGGAAATGACAAACCACTCCACTAACTCTTCTAAGAAAACCCCAAATGGGTTCATGAAGAGTCAGACACAACTGAAAAATAACTGTACAATACCAACGAATACCTTTAATGTGGCTTCTAAAGAAAAAAGGAATTTCAAGGCAGTAGCTTGTGGCGTAAAGAGCTCTAGATTTGGAACCATGTTTGAATACAGGATCTGTTCCTTACTCAAATAAATGAATGAATGAATGAGCATTTGGTAAACATTTACTATATTCTAGGCCCTGTACTAAACCTTGGGGGGTACAAATGGACAAGTAAGTAAGACAGTCCTGCCCTCAAGACACACACATTCTAATATGTAAGATAATGCATGCATACAAGGGAGTAGAAGATGGGAAATGAGTATTTTTGGACAGGGAAGATGAGGGCATGGTGATTGGCTTCATAGGGCAGTTGATTGACATAGCCTTACCAGGAATGACAGTGTTGATTTAATTGCTATTTCAGAGCTAGATTAGAAAGAGAAGGGAACAAGCATTTATTAAGTGCCTACTATTTGCCGGGCAATGCCTCATTTTATCCTCACAACAACCTTGATCCTCATTTTAAAATTTAGGAAACTGAAGAAGATAGAGGTTAAGTGACTTGCCCAGGGTCACTCAGTTAGCAGATGTTCAGTCAGATCTGAACACAAGTCTTCCTAACTCCAGGCCCAGAATTCTATCCACTGCAGCACTAGCTGCCTCAAGGTTAGAGAGAAGGAATTTGGGCATCATGGATCAGTTGGATTAGGGGAACTCTGGGGTTCCTTCTTACTCCTGACATCTTAAGATTCCATGATACCCAGATTCTCAACTTCTAGTCTTTTGGAGGGAGTCAGAAGCTAAATATTTAGTTTTTACTGAAGAAAACTTTATGGGCAAGTAACTTTCTCCCTCTGAAATGATTCGTCATCTGAAAAATGAGGAGGTTGAAAATGATGTGAGCTGTATGGTCCCTTCTAGTTCTGAATCCTGTAATACTGAGGATAATAAATGTTATTTGTGAGGAAAGAACTTTGTAAACCTTAAAATGCTATTTATAGTATACATATATACACACACATACGGTATATATATATACATGTATATGTATGTATATGTACATATATATATGTATATATACATGTATATGTATGTATATGTACATGTATATATGAGTCATTACTGGAAAAGGAGTAGCATGACTCACTGGGAAGAATGCTGAACGTGGAAGTCAAAAGAGCTGAGTTAGAATCATGGTTGGGCCATTTGCTAGCCGCATGACTCTGAGCAAGTTGCCTCATCACTCTTGGCCTCAGTTTCCTCATCTGCAACATGACAAGATTAGACTAGACAACTTCCTAAATCCATTCAGTTCTAGATCTATGATCCTATGAGGACTCCATGAGCATTTCTTCCTCCTGGGAGCAGGACCAGTGCCTTTTCCAATGTCTTCAATAGGATAGGGATGCAAGAAATCCAGAAAAAGTCCCCTTCCTCTTACTCCTACCCTATGACTAGGGTCAATGTTCTTAAGTACCAAAAACTTGCTAACTCTCTATATTTGTATCATCACCACCGCTATCTCTATGGCAATTTGAAATTTACAAAGCAAGGTTCATATGTTATCACATTTTATCTTTTCAATAATCCTGTGGAGTAGATATAATAGCTCTTATTATACCTGTTTTACAAATGAGGAAACAGAGATGAAGTTACTTGCCCAGGGTAACATTACTAGTAGACATCGGAGTTGGTATAAGAGAATGAATTTTCTTCTTTATGAGACTGTGCCTATCTGGGTTAATCATGGTCTAGGTGCTCTAAATTGGAATAAATCTTGGTTGCCCCCAGGGGATGACATGTGGGGGATCAGGTATCAGGAAACAGGGCATGGAGATCCTTCGTATGTGTAGGATACTCAGAGTTGACTCTAAATCATTAAAGATTTCAAATGTGGCTACTGACCATGAAACAGACTTCAAGATTGGACGAGAGGGTCCCTCGGGTGCCTTCTAGCTCTGCATATCTGACTAAAGGTTCTGTGTTTCTGAGAAACATAGAATATCAGGGTGGGAAGTAACCTCAGAGAATCAAAATTCCACCCATAATATTGCCAAAATGTGGCTATCTAGCCTGTATTCAAAAATGCTCCGGTGAGTGAAAGCTTACTTCCAACAGAGGCCACCCACTTTGGGATTCTTAGGAATTCTTAGGATTTTCAGGAAGCTTTTTGTTTCACCAAGCCTCAGCCTGCCTCTCTGAAACTTTTCTTTATTATCCCTTGTGTTCCTCATGGACCAGGCAAAACAAGCCTCATCCCTCTTCCACAACAAAAACTTTTAAATAACTAAAAGAAATATCATGTCTCCCCTATGCATTCTCTTTTCCAAGGTAAACATCCCCAGTTCCTTCAAATAATTCTAATATGTATGATGTCCAACCCCCTAACTAACATGGCATCTTCATTTGGATGCACTCCAGGCTATCAGAGTTCTTCCTAGAACTGAACACAGCATTCAAGACAGAGCCTGAAGAGGACATGGGACAGCAGAGTTACACTCTCCTTTCTGAACACTATTGCTCTGTAACCTGTAGGTGAACATTAGATTTCTGATAGCCAGCCATAACATACTCATGAATCATTTTGAATTTGCAAGCTATGAAAACTATATCTTTTTTTATGTTTAACCCTGAGGAACATGGATCTACAGGGAGATGGGGTACTATGCCCATTCCCTGTTCTGTATTGGGTATGTGGAGTGAACCAGATTCAGGATTGGGATCCTGTCTCTAATGATAGGGCTTAGAATTAGACTCTTTTCTCAGACTCGTCAGCTCATTAAATCCTGGTGTCACAAGTTCAAATTATCTATAACTTGGGTTATGGCTTATATCTAAAGTTTCTCCAAAAGAGAGGAGTAAAACCATTGTTAGTGTATAATATAAAACTGATGCAGGAATGGAAATATATTCTTATACACAAAAGAAATGCTTTAAAAAAAAAACCTCACAGTGCACATTAACAGTGAACTTAAAAACAGGATTCAATAACTTAAACTAATGTTAGAATTTGCTTGGAGGTTCACCCTTAAGCCTCCTCATCAAACAATTGTGTGTTCATCCTTCTTTCTCAAAAAGGATCATGACATTAAGATGATGACATGATTTGCACTTGACTTTGAGAAGAGTGCGGGAGGGCTGTGCAAGGTCAAACAGTAGGGCAGTCTGAAGGATGGTTAATTAGATATTTTGCATTTCACTTCAGCTTGACACTGTTTAAAATATTCCCTGTTTACTTCTGCTGGTAAAAGAAGCTTGAGTTAATCTTCTAAGTGCATGGTCATTTGCCACAGACAATTTGAATCTAAATAGAGCCCAGTATCTCTAAACATCCTGAAGTCACTGTCACCTCTAAGCCTAGACAAATTCACCCTGAGAATGATGTCCTATCACCTACTCAGCAAAGAAAACCCAAAGTAGAAAAACTAGCCAGAGGCCTGGGTACAAGTTCACTTAGTTGAGTTGAGGGTATGCTAAGCAAAATTGGGATGGAGGTGAAAGAGTGTCTCCTATCACAGAACCCTACCCCCCTTCATAGAAGGAGAGGTATGAGAAACAGAACACACGACATAGGAGAGTCCAGGCAAGAGACTGCTTTGGAAGCTTGAGGAAGGATGAAGGGTTTGCCAAGTCGTGGATCACCACACGAATAGGAAAGAACTCAAATGCGGTAACATGGTCAGTTGGAACTGGAATAGGCAGCTCTGAGCAGGTTCCCAGGGATGGCCTTTGAAATACGCACAAACTGTCATCTAGTCACACTTCCTCCTTCCTATCCTGGTAAATAAGGTTGCTGCTTGTTTGAAATGTGTAAATATAAAATTTTATATTTATTTTTATTAGTGTATTAAATTTCATTACATGAAATTACGCCTATCTAGAATGATGGGCATGAAATATTTTTATCTTGACTGTATGTTTATTATCCCCCCAAAATTTGTCTACTGATTTAACTAAGATATCTATAGTATCATAGAAATTATTGATTTAAAATGTATACAGTAGACCTCTAAAGACCAATCCCTGGAAGGAAATCTCCAACTAAGTTGACATCCATCTATTAATCTACTCATTGCTCTGTCTTTCCGCCATTTTCAAATCCACCTAACTGTACTATTACCTAACCCAGGTATTTCCTTCTTGCGCACAAGAATAGAGATAGTCAGTCAAATGTTTTGATAAAACCTAAAAAAGCTGGAGCTGCTTTATTCCCCTGACCTACCAATCTGGTAACCCTATTACACACATAAAGTTCTTTTTATTTGTGCTTTCTTCTTGCAGAGAAGACCATTTGCAATAGTTCTAACACATTCCTTCATTCCTTCCTAGGATGGAAATTTCAGAATTTAGATCCCTTTCACTTGACACCTACCAAACAGGCAAAGATAACCACAACATTTACAACAGAAGTTAATGTGGGTGGGACATTGGGAACATAATCTGAATAAATTCAACTATCCTGGGAAAAACATTTGAAATTATGGGATAAATGTGACTAAATTGTTCATAACCTTTGACCTAGCAGTCAGTTCATTAAGCAGATGTCCAAAGGTCAAAGACCTTGCAAAGTCTAACATATGCCAAAATAATCATAACTGCAGATAAACTAACAGAAAAAAAAAATCCAAACAGGTTCCCAGTAATCAGGGAGTACCTGAACATGCTTATAATGTAATGTTACTGAAAAATAAGAAATGATAAATATGAAGATTTATGAGAAATTTGGAAAGATTTGTATAAACTGAAACAGGATGAAATCACTACTAGAAGTATAAAATACACAATAACTAGAATCATATAAATGAAAAAATTAAAAGGAAGTCAAATTCTAAGTAATGATCAATCTTGGTCTCAGACAACAGATAATGTTGTCTACCTAGCCCCTTCTCAGCAGGGGGTGAGGGGGAATACAGGGGCAGAATGTTGTATTTATTGTCAGACGAGGTCACTAAATTGGTCATTTTTGCTTAAATACTTTTCTTTGTTACAGGACAGAGTTCAATAGGTCATGGGGAAGGTGCTGGAAGGCTTTATCCTGAAATGACTGGGTTTGTTTTGTTTTTTTTTAATCATTGATAAAATTTGAGACAGTGGTCTCTAAAGTAGTCAGACTACTAGATTTTTAGCCAGCCAGGGCTTTGGGAGGAAGGGTTTTATTCAGAGCCTGGGAGGATTGCCATTGAAATTCCTCTTAACCCTATGTGGCTTAATGTCTGTAGTTTCTAACTCTAGATAAAGGAATAATTGCTCTCGGATTTCTGGGGAAGAGGACAGGCCTCTCTGCCTTCTCTTCTTATAAGCACCAACCTTTTGTGCCAATCATTCCTTCATCTTGTGGACAGCTCCAATCACAGGATTATAATCAGGACTTGTCAATTGTCCTCTGTAGGACTTACCTTTTTGTGTGTCACATACCCCACTGGCAATCTGGTGGAGTTTATGGGACCTTTAAATGTATGAAATAAAATGGGAAATTAACAATATTGAAATGGTATCATTTCCCCCATCTAAGCTCATAGACATCTCTCTATATATTCACCCCAGATTGAGAACCCCTTGCAGTGGGGGAAGAGATATCTTCAAACTGATCAGGAGATCAATACCCCTCTCCAAACACACACATCTCATAATTCTCTGTCTTTCTCATCTTCTTTCTTTTCCTTTTTCTGTCTCATCTGAATATCTGAGGGGTTTCTAGGTCCTAAAGTCTACACAAATTTTTCTTCTCTGACCATTTACTATCTTAGCATATTACTAATATTCAAGAAATGTTAAATTAGTACTCTCTAGAACCTGTAAAGATGTCCTAACAATATTTTTTCATTAATTGAAAGAAATTTTCTGTATAAGCATGACATTCTTACATAGGTAGGGAAAGACAGACCAGCTCTAAATATAAAACATTTTAGAGCTCTTTCTTACTTCTTTTCAGTCCACAAACATTTATAAAGCACTAACTATGTGCCAGAGGGGTAGCTAGGTGGCGCAGAGGGTAGAGTGCATGTTCTAAAGTGAGGAAGACTCATTTTCTTGGGTTCAATTCCAGCCTCAGACACTTATTAGTTGTGTGACCCTGGACAAGCCACTTACCCCATTTCTTTCAGTTTCCTCATCTGTAAAATGAGCTGGAGAAGGAAATAAACACTCCAGTGTCTTTGTCAAGAAAATCTCAAATGGGGGCATGATGAGTTGGATACGACTGAAACAACTGAATAACAGCTATGTGTTGGGCACTGTGCTAAGACCTAGGGGTACAAAAAAAAGCAAGTAATAGTCCCTGCTCTCAAGGAACTCACAGGCCAATGAAGGAGATAACATACAAACAGCTGCATACAAAGAAGATACATACGGATCAATTTGAACTCTTTCCAATTCATCCTGTATACAATCCAACATATACGTACAACATATAAAAGATATCTTATCTTGTATCTATCTCTTCCCTCATAACTAGTATTGACAAATTTTTGATTTTTTTGCCTAAAGACTTTTTTCCTTTTATCCATTTGCCCTTTTAGTTATTATTGGGGGACAAGGACAAGAGGCTTGATGAATACTCAAAGCGAAGGCTTTGTAATAGCAGCTTGCCACTTCCTGAAGGTGGGAATCATTTCTCTTCCAAGGAACACAGCTCACTATCTTATTGTTGTTCAAGAAATTTTTACCAAGTACAACAACACATTTATATGTATAGAGGTGGCATCAGTAAAATGTCTGCTTCTTCAGGGAGGAGACTGTTTTCTTTGTGCAGAAGTATCCCTGATGCATAGCATAGTAGTTTGCAAATGAAAGGCATTCAATTTTCAAAAATTAAAATAATTTTTAAAAATTAAATTAAAAAAACTCAAAAAAATGTGTGGGGGAGGAGGAACTCATTCTGTCTCCTTGTAGTCTAAACAATTTCCCACTGACTGTGGAGCAGAAAATAATGAAACCTTATAAAGAGGATGAAAAAAAATTGTGAAACGCAGCTGTTTAGCTCATGGGAGGGTAAAAAGAATAATATGGTATTTGGCAACAATGAACTTGACCTAGAGGAGAAAAAAAATCATTCCTTCTAACTTTTACTCCCATAGAGAACCATTTTCCAAAGTTCATTTAAATAAGTACAGAGTACTGGTGGAGGTAAACACCATCTATCTTATTCCCCAGGGAGATAGCACAGCTGCATTATTTTTTTATAAGAGAAAAGTTCACAAGAGTCAAAAGTTTGGTATTGTCATCACGGTCAACCTCCACCCTTATCCACTGTTGCTGTTTATTGACAATGAAATTGGCTGCTGCTTGAAATGGCTTGGCTTTCTCTATTTCCCATTTGCTTATTCTGGAAAGACTGAGGAAGTGGGTAGAGAAAAGGAAAGGAAAGAAGCCAGGATGCCTTAGGAAACAGAGCTAAAACAATAGGAAATTGAAGTATTTGGAACACTAGCCTCTGCACTCCGAAGAAAAAAATCGATTAGATGGAAAAATGGTTGCACCTGCTCCCAAAAGGATCCATAAAAAACGTGGTTATTATTATTGTTTTTGTTTTTATTTTGTATGGATTTGATTTTAACAGAAGAAACTTTTATGTAGATCAGCTAGGTGGCACAATGGATAGAGTGCCAGGTCTAGAGTTAGGAAGACCTGAGTTCAAACATAGCCTCAGATATTTACTAGATCACCAAGATACTCTGAATTAGCTTTACAAACACGTCCAATGCACTTCCTATTAAAATGAGAATTCAATTAAAAAATAAGTTAACAAGATGTCATTAAGGATCAGCCATGTAAAGAGCACTCCTCTTAACTATAGTAAATGCCTAGCTTTTTCTACTACCTCATAAACATTAGCTCAAATGCACTTGTCTTTGTTTTCAGTAGGATGCATGACATCGTGTTCTAATCTTTTTCTTTAAGCATCTCAAAGGTCACTACACATTATAGCATTATAGATGTAGCTAGAACTAGAAAGTACCTGAAAAGCCATCACATTGCATCTCATTGTTTTTCAGATAAGGAAACTGAGGCCCTTGGAGGTAATTGATTTGTCCCAGGTCCCACAGGTAGTAAATTTAATGGGGGTCTGGACCATGTGCAGAGCCCATCAGCTTGCTCAAATGATGCAAATCCTCTGCACAGAGAATGCTATGAGCTTGATACAAGGGAAGTCCCCAGAGAAACTGTGAACTAATTTCACTCAGCTGGTGCTGCTGGTGCTGTTTGTTCTTAGTTTTCTGAGAGGACCAATGATATCACAGGGTGATGTCTTGACTTGTTCATGAATTGAATTTAAGTGAGGCAGAGTTGCTCGCTCTCCCTCTCTCTCTCCCTCTCCCTCTCCCTCCCTCTCTCTCCCTCTCTCTCCCTCTCTCTCTCTGTCTCTCTCTGTCTCTCTCTCCATCTCTCTCTCCATCTCTCTCCATCTCTCTCCGTCTCCCTCCCTCTCTCTCCCTCTTTCTCCCTCTCTCTCTCTCTCTCTCTCTCTCTCTCTCTCTCTCTCTCTCTCTCTCTCTCTCTCTCTCTCTCTCTCTCTCTCTCCCAGAGTCACTGAAGTTCAGTAGCACAAGAAAAGACAAGTCAGTCATTCCCCAATTGATAAATGGACAAAGGATATGAACAGGCAATTTTCAGAGGAAGAGGTTAAGGCTATCTATAATCATATGGAAAAATGCTCTAAATCACTATTGGTTAGAGAGATGCAAATCAAAACAACTCTGAGGTACCACATCACACCTATAAGATTGGCAAACATGACAGAACAAGAAAATGATAAATGCTGGAGAGGATGTGGGAAAGTTGGAACACTAATTCATTGTTGGTGGAGCTGCGAGCGCATCCAACCATTCTGGAGAGCAATTTGGAACTATGCCCAAAGGGCTACAAAAATGTCCATACCCTTTGACCCAGCAATATCGCTACTAGGACTATATCCCCAAGAGATCATAAAAATGGGAAAGGGTCCCACATGTACAAAAATATTTATAGCAGCACTCTATGTAGTTGCCAAAAACTGGAAGTCAAGGGGATGTCCATCAATTGGGGAATGGCTGAATAAATTATGGTATATGAATGTAATGGAGTACTATTGTGCCATAAGAAATGATGAACAAGAAGACTTCAGAGAGGCCTGGAAGGACTTATATGACCTGATGCTGAGTGAAAGGAGCAGAACCAGGAGAACCTTATGCACAGCAACAACCACAGTGTGTGAGAGTTTTTTCTGGTAGACTTAGATTTTTGTAATAACACAAGAACTTCTTACCAAAAAAAAAAAAAAAAATCCCAATGGAGGATCTCAAGGCAAAATGCCTGCCACACTCAGAGAGAGAAATATGGAAGTCACTCACATATTGTAGCAGATCATGTTTTTGTATGTGTATGTGTTTGAGTATCATGTTCTGATTTGTTATACGATTTCTTTCATTTATCTTAGTCTGACTACATAGCATGACTATAGTGAAAATATACTCAATAGGAAAGTATATGTAGAATCTATACAGAATTGTATGCAGTCGTGGGGAGGGAGGGGGGGAGTGGGGGGTAGGTGGGGGGGATAAAATCACAATTGTATGGCAGTGAATGTTAAACATTACAAAATAAAAAAAATTAAAAAAAAAGGAAAAAAAAGAAAAGACAAGTCAGGACAACTGAAGATGTCTCAGAATGCAGTGGGTGACCTTGGTGTTTTGGATATCTGACCAAGCTCTGAGCCCTCCCTCCACAGCCTCTGCTTCAGCTGCCTTCATGGCCATTGAAACAAACTGTTCTCATCTACCCATTCCAGGGAAAGAAGTCTTCACATGCTTGGAGCAGACAGACATCCCTCAAACTCAACTCAAGAAAGCCACAAGGAAGTAGAAGAGAGAGTTTCCAGGAAATGGCAGATAGAAGTAGCAACTGTTTCCAGAGCCTGGAAGGATGATAGAAATGGCTGTTATGAACAAAAACACTTGAAGGAAGGAGAAGCTACAGGGCCTGGGCTTCAACAATAGAAAACAGTACAAGGGAAGACAGAGACACAAATGTGTGTCTACTACAGAGGCTAGTCAACAATGTCCCCAAGTTAGTGGAACCTCATTGGGACTTTCTCAGTTGGTGTTGGGAGTCTTCTACAGTGACTGAGACTGAACCATTCTGGGCAAGGAGAGGAGGGTTGGAAACAGCATTCACCAGGAAGGTGGCTTACAGTCTTCCCTCATCTTTGTTCATGGACAGCAAGGTGGCACAGTGAGTAGAAAGCCGGGACTGAAGTCAGAAAGATTCATCTTCCTGAGTTCAAATCTGGCCTCCTACACCCATTAGACCTGTGACCCTGGGCAAGTCACTTAATCTTCTTTGCCTCAGTTTTCTCATCTATAAAATAAACTGGATTCTGGAAGCCAAGATGGAGGAGTAAGCAATAAATCACAGTAACTCTCCCACATTCCCCTCCAAACAACCGTTAAATAGTACCCCAAAACAAATCCTAGAACAGCAGAACCAGAAAAAAGATGAAGTGAAACAATCTTTGAGTACAAGAAACTTGGTAGATGGAAAGGTCTGCCTCACTTGGGTAAAGTGGAGCAAAGTCCAGGACAGGAAACATCTTAGGAAGTTCCACCTCAGCAAACCAGTGGGGGCAAAGCAGGCAAAAGCCAACACTAGGACCCCTCCCTACCATGTGTCTCAACATAGCCAAGGAAACTGGCATACACCAGCTCCAAAAACTGCCAGGTGCTTCAATGTAGCTCCAGAGAAATAAAGAAACACCCCACAGGCTTAGCACACCTCAGACACCTGCAGTAGGACTCAGACTTAGCACCAGGAAAGCTGACAGACACCTCCACCTCATAACGTAACACTGGACACAAAGGTCCCCTGTGGATCTCAAAGCAGCATCAGTGTAGCACCAGGTAAACAGCCAAGACCTGCAGCCTCTAGCTTAAGAAGCCTAAGACAATGCCCCTTCCATCTCAGGAGCAGAGATCAAATTAAAAAGAAAGGAAAAAGGTCAAAAAATAGAAGCAAACAACAAAGAATATGACCACAGAAAGTTATTATGGTGACAGGGAAGATCCAGACACAAACTCGAAAGAGGACAGCAATGTCAAAATATCAATGGGCAAAACCCCAAAGAACCATGGGAAATAGTCTCCAGCCCAGAAAAAACTCATGAAAGAGCTCAAAAAAGGAACTTAAGAACCATTTAAGAGACATAGAAGAAAAATTGGGAAAAGAAATGAGAGTGATGCAAGAGAATTATCAAAAAAGAGTCAACAGCTTGGAAAAGGCAAATAACTGCTTAAAAAGTAGAATCGGCCAAATGGAAAAGGAGATACAAAAATCCACTCAATAAAACAACTCCTTAAAAAGTACAGTTGACCAAACAGAAAAGAAAATACAAAAGCTAATTGAGGAAAATAACTCCTTATAAATTAGAATTGGACAAGAGGAAGCTAATGACTCTATGAGACATCAAGAAGCAATCAAATAAATTCAAAAGAATCAAAAAATAGAGGAAAATGCAAAATACCTCATGGGAAAGACAACAGAAAATAAATACAGGAGAGACAGTATCAGAATCACTGGACTACTTGAAAGCCATAATCAAAAGAAGAATCTGGACAGCATCTTTCAGGAAATCGTTGAGGAAAATTGCCCTGATTTCCTGGAACCAGAGGACATAAGAGACATTGAAAGAATCCACTGATCACTTCAGGAAAGAGAGCCCAAAATAAAAGCTCCAAGGAATATTACAACCAAATTTCAGAACTATATGGTTAAGAAAAAAATACTGCAAGTGGCCAGAAAGAAACAATTCAAATATCAGGGAGCCACAATCAGAATTACACAGGACTTAGCAGCTACAACATTAAAAGACTGCAGTTCATGGAACATAATATTCCAGAAGGCAAAGGAGCTAAGACTATAAACAACAACCTCTCACCTGGCAAAATTAAGTATACTATATCAAGGGAAAAAATGGTCATTCAATGAAATAGAAGAATTTCAAGCTTTTGTAAGGAGATCAGAATTAAACCAAAAAATGATCTCTCATATCAAGACCCAAGAGAAGCATAAACAGGTAAAAAGGGAAAAGAAAACATAACAGATTTAATAGATCCAAACTGTTTACATCCCCACATGGAAAGATGATACTTGTAATTCTTAAAAATTGTATTGCTGAAGTATAGATAAAAGGAATATACATAGACAGAGGATATGGGTATAAGGTGAATTTGAAGGAATGAAATAAAAAATAATTAAGAGAGGAGAAAAAGGAGTACAAGGGGTGAAGAAGGAAGGGAGAGGTAGAATAAGGTAAATTATTTCACATGACAAGGCACAAAAAACCAATTACAGTGGGAGAAGAAAATGGGAGGGTGGGTGATGACCATCACTTGAATCTTACCCTCATCAGTATTGACTCAAAGAAGGAATAATATACACAATCAGTTGAATATAGAAATCTATCTTACCCAAAATGGAAGTAAGAGGGGAGAAGATTAAGTAAAAGGGAGAGGAGGAACTGACAGAAGGGAGGGCAGACCAGAGGAGGCAGTAGACAGAAGAAAAAACATTGACTAGGAGGGAAAGGGTGAAAGCAGAGAAAGTACAAACAGGAGGAAAAATAAGATGGAGGGAAATACACAGTAATCATAACTGTGAATGTGAATGGGATGAACTCTCTCAAAAAACAGAAGTGGATAGCAGAGTGGGTCAAAAACCAGAATTCTACAATGTGTTGTTTACAAGAAACACTTGAAGCAGACACACACACACACACACACACACACACATACACACACTCACACACACATATACACACACACAGGAAATGTAAGAGGCTGGAACAGAATCTATTGTGTTTCAGATGAAGTAAAAAAAAAAAGCAGGGGTAGGAATCCTTATCTCAGACAAAATAAAAAGCAAAAATAGACCCAATTAAAAGAGATAAGGAAGGAAACTACATCTTGTTAAAAGGTACCATAGAAAATGAAGCAATATCAGTACTAAACATATATGCACCAAGTGGTATAACATCCAACTTCTTAAAGGAGAAAAGCTCAATGAACTACAGCCATTATGAATTGTGAAGTAGATAATTTTGATTATGTTAAAATAAAAGGCTTTTCTAAAATCAAAACCAATGCAACTAGAAAGCAAGTGTCTCTGATAAAGGACTCTTTTTTCAAATATATAGAGAACTGAGTCAAATTTATAAGAAAATACAAGCCATTTCCCAATTGTGAAGTGGACAAAGGATTTAAACAGGCAGTTTTCAGATTAAGTAATCAAAGTTATCTATAGGCATATGAAAAAGTGCTCTAAATCACTTTTAGTTAGAGAAATGCATATTTAAAAAATTCTGACATACCACCTCACATCTATCTGATTGGCTAATATGACACAAAAGGAAAATGATAAGTGTTGGAAAGGATGTGAGAAAACTGGAATACTAATGCACTATTGTTGGAGCTGTGAACTGATCTAACCATTCTGGAGAGCAATTTGGAACTATGCCCAAAAGGCAACCAAACTTCATATCCTTTGGTCCAGCAAAACCACTACTAGGTCTGTATCCCAAAGAGATGATAAAAAAGGGAAAAGGACCTACATGTGTGAAAATATTTATAGCAGTCCTTTGCATGGTGGCAAAATATTAGAAACTGAGCAGATGCCCATCAATGGGGGAATGGCTGAACAAGCTGTGGTATATGAAGTGATATTGTGCAATAAGAAATGATAAACAGATTTCAGAAAAACCTGGAAAGACTTACACAAACTGATGTAAAGTGAAATGAGCCGAACCAGGAAAACATTGTACATAGTATCAGCAACATTATGTGATAATCAGCTATGAAAGACTCAGCTCTTCTCGGTAACACAATGATCCAAGACAAGTACAAAGGACTCATGAAGGAAAATGATATCCACATCCAGATCAAGAACTGATGGACTCTGAAAGCACTTTGAAGCATACTTTTTTCATTTACTTTATTCTTTTTTGTGCTTTTTTTCTTTTGATCTGTTTCTTCTTTCACAGATGTGACTAATAGGGAAATGTATTTCACATGATAGCACATGTATAGCCTATATCAAATTGCCTATCATTTTCAGAAGCAGGGAAGGGAGAGCAGGAGGGAGAAACATTTGGAACTCAAACTCTTGTAAAAAGTGACTAAAAATTGTCTTCACATGGATTTGGGGAAAAGAATAAAATACCATTTAAAAAAAATAAGCTGGAGAAGGAAATGGCAAACCACCCCAGAATCTTTGCCAAGAAAACCCCAATGGGGTCATGAAGAATCACACATGACCAAAACAACAAAAACTCTGAGTTACTAGCCTCTATTTAAACACTGATTAGCAACCTTCTTTGCTTGTAAATAAACTGACAAATGCTAAAATGAACAAAATTTAAATATTGTCACATTTATGTGGACAAGGGGAAAACACAAGGTATCCAGGGAAGTTATTGATATCTCCAAGATCGAACCTGGTCTATCTGTCCTCAATGGACAGAGGTTACATAATGTTTCTCAACGGTCAAGAATCTGGAAACAAGGGGACTGAGATTCTTTCTTCACAAATACATCTGTACTGGATTTGCAGCAAGCCTGACTCCACCCTTCCTCCAGTCTTGCCTAGAGATTAGAAAGTAAGATTGTTTCTCTTGGACCAGATCACATATCCCATTGATTCTGAATTCTATTTGGTTCACTTTCCTTCTTCCTTATCAACTGATAAATAAGAAAGAGGAAACAGGAATTCAAAGGAAGCCCAGGAAAGAAAGATGCCAGAACACATCTGTTCCCTCTTCTCATGTTTGTTCAGACAGTCTCCCCACCGAGCAATTATTGTCTGATGGGGTGACCTTGGGTCCAAGTTGGTGAAACACTCAATCTCCTACTAAGTCAGAGTAGGAAAAGGAACGTCCAGTGTCTTCAAGACCAAATGAATACCGAGTTCTAATCATAATATACACTGCTAAGAACTTGATCTCTCTGGGCAGGGCAGGACAAGACCAGACAAGCTTCCCTGGGACTACCTTCACTGAGCAATCAGCTTGTGTTCAGTGACAGCTGGTCTGCCTGGAGCACAGAAACATAGGTTCCATTGGTATTCCTGACTGACAGGTAAATCCAGGTTCTACTGTTTTTCAGTTGTTTCTGACTCTTTGCAACCCCATTTGGGGTGTTCTGGACAAAGATACTGGAGTGGTTTGCCATTTCCTTCTCCAATTCATTTTACAGATGAGGAAACTGAGGCAAACAGGGTTAAGTGACTTGCCCAGGGTCACACAGCTAGTAAGTGTCTGAGGGCAGATTTTAACTCAGGAAGATTCTTCTTCTTGACTCCAGGACTGGCACTCTATCCACTGTGCCCCCTAGATGCCCAGATTACCTGTGAGTTTAAAAAAAAATGGTAAGAAGATAGAGCTAAACTGGAAAACAAGGAAATGGGAATAGGGTAAATGCTTATATGTATTCACACATACACATACACACATATATATACATAATGACATATTAAGAGTATATAATATTATTATATCACAACATAAGATTAATGATATGGTATATGATACTCATATATTAATCTTACTTTTACTAGACCTGTGATAGAGTATTAGATCTGGAATCAGGAAGACCTGAATTCAAATCCAGACTTAAAAACTGACCAGCTGTGTGACTCTGAGCAAATCACTTAACCACACTTTGCCTCAGCTCCCTCATCTATGAAATGAGTGTGATAGTAGCTCTTACCTCCTAGGGTTGTTGTGAGCATAAAATGCCATAATACTTGCAAAGCACTTGGCAAACCTTAAAGTACTAGTTTGGATCTAACAAGATTTCTATACAATTGACCATATTCTTAACCTTTTTTTACAAGGAAAACAAAACCAAAACCAACCCTCTAATTGTTAAATTTAATTAGAATAAATATGTACATATAATACTGTCTGAGTAATTTAAAGTATGCAATGATTTTATTTTTAATGGCATTTTATTTTTTCCAATTACTCATAAAGGTAATTTTTAGCATTCTTTTTTTATAAAATTTTGACTTCCAAATTTTCTCCCTCCCTCCTTACTCTTCCCCCTCCCTAAGATGCTAAGCAGTTTGATACAGGTTATATATATGCAATCATTATACAGTGATTTATATACAAATATTCTTCACTCTCTCTAATACTTAAAAATAACTGTTACATCTCATACTGTCTATACAGTATGGCTGCAAGTGGTTTGCACATGCATATATGCTGTGTTCTTACTGTGCTTTCATTTTCATCTTTGTGTCCCACCACCCAGCACTGGACCTTGAATACAGCAGGCGATTAAACAATGCTTGGGTGATTGAATTGAATTGAGATAGAAGTATAGAGCTAGAACTAGAAGAGACTATCTAGTCCAACCCCCTTCATTTTACAAATAAGGAAGTTGGCTCCCAAAGAAATCCAAGGTCACACAGGTTGCGAATGCCAAAATCACATTCAAACTCAGATCCAGTGGCTCCAAGTTCACCATTCTTTGTGCTACACTATACTGATGCTCATGTCAAGCCCTTGGGAAATGAACTGCTTCTCTGCTGCTGTCCCACACAGGTAAGCTGTACAATTGCTTTTAAAGCAAACAAAGAAACAGCAACAACCAGAGGTCTTTTGCCTTGTTCTGGAAGCCATATAGAAAACAACTCTCCTCAAGCAAAAACCTGCAGATTAAAATCTGACCTCTGCAGAACTGGGATAATCCCACTGGAGGAGGTAGTGAGGTGCTCACTGTGGATCTTCTCCTCACTGCTCACTGTGGATCTTCTCCTCACCAGTGCCCTCTGGTGCTCAAAGGAGAGAGTGGCATTCACCAGTCTGTGATGAGATGGTAGTTCTTGATATGTACCAACTGTTTTAAGTGGACAGAGTTCTTCCTCACCGTAAGCACTAACTAAATAAATGCTTGTTGACTGACATGCACCATCTTCCCAAGAATCAGATGAGGCAGGCAGCCTAGTCAATTTTTGTCATTTCCTTTTCAAGATGGCACTCAGAAAGGATAGAAGATCTACAACTAGAAGAGATCTCAGAGGAGTGATTTTTACAGGTGTGGAAACTGAGACCCAAAGTCACACAGCCAGTGAGCTACAGAGTCAGGATCTGAACCTTCAGCCCTTTGATTCCTCAGTTAGTGTTCTTTCCATAGCGTAAAGTAGTCACTTGGTAAAGACCCTAAAGCTGGTACACGGCAGATCTGGGACAGAATCGTAGATGTAGACCTGGAAAGCACCTCAGAGGCCATGTCGTCTGAACTCCTGAATTTACATTTGAGGTAACTAAGGCACATGCAGGTTAAGTGACTTGCCCAAGGTCAAACTGAAAAGTAACCATCAGAGGTGACATTTGAACCCAGGTCCGGTGACTCCACAGTCTTCCCAGGCTGCCTCTTTGCCACTTATGCTTCCCAGAGTAGCCCTCTCTCCATGCTGCTTCCCCAAGTGTAGACTGCAAACAAGAACCTTCCTTCTCCCCATTTTGAAAATCGAGAAGGCAAGAAATAAAGACCCAGATGGAGAACCTTGGTAGCAGGACTTTTCTGGGCTACACTGTTGCCTTCAAAAGCAGATCTGTCAGAGTGGGAAGGGACTTTCTTAGCATGGATGCTGATTCACCGTAGTATTATGCATCTGGAGAGACATTTGTTGCCAAATGCAAGAAATAAAATGATGAGAGCATGGTCAGACCAGGGACTCTGGGGCCCAGTCGGGTAGAAGTACTCATTGGTAGGGTCACAGTCACCATCACAGTCACAGTCATGGTGGGTGGAGCCAGGGTAAGAGCTACTCCTTCCCAAAGGTCACTCCCCATCGCTCAGATTCACTGAGTTTGAAAGGTCCCTGAGCTGGGTTTGTAGTAAGGGGGAAACAACCTAATGATGAGCATTTCCCCAAGTGGAGTGTGGTAACGGGTCACTTTCAGGTGGGGGGGCGGGGGGTGGGGGCTGGTGGGCCACCTGAGGTGGTGCCTAGGGGAATGTCGGGGCGAGGAAAGACTATGGTGCAGCAGGCGCAGCAATGCACTAAGACAGACCCATGGAAGCTCATGCACCTGCCCTGTGCACCGCATCCCAGCCCAGTGCACTAGGCTGAGGCTAAAAAGCTGCCCAAGTAGCTCAGACTACAATGTGATGGGTTCCTGCCAATCCAGTAGCCCTGGCCCTAGGGACACCCAAACTTTCTCCTTCCGGCTGAGCCTCTTCTTGCCTTAACCACCCCAAGGACTCCAGCTCAAGGGCTGCCTCCCAGAAAACCTTCCTGGGCACTGTGGCCCACACTAGTCTCTCCCTACAGTTTCACTATCTTCTCTGCACTGTTCAGAATCAAAAAAATTTACTTTTTAAGTTCCAGACACTGCTAAGCACTGGAGGTACAAAGACAAAAGTGAACCAGCCCATGACCTCAAGGAGCTTATAGTCTGCAAGACGAGACTATGTGTGCATCAATAGATGATTCAAGATACATACAAAGTAGATACTTATACAAGGTAGCTTTGGAGGAGAAGGCATTGGCAACTGAGGCTGAGGGGTGGGGGGGTGGGAGAACCTAAGAAAGCCCCACCTCCACTCCCACCCCAAAAGCTGCTTGAGCTGAATCTTGAAGGAATTTTAAAAGGCAGAAATGAGGGAGGAGAGCATGGGGGGAGGGGGTACAGCCAGTGCAAAGGTATGGAGATGGG
The DNA here is from genome assembly GCF_028372415.1 of Notamacropus eugenii. Lineage (NCBI taxonomy): Eukaryota > Metazoa > Chordata > Mammalia > Diprotodontia > Macropodidae > Notamacropus > Notamacropus eugenii. The sequence goes on from NC_092873.1 coordinate 270,160,132, forward strand.
AGATAGTGCATCATATGTGAAGAACCAGCAGGCCTGGACCTGAGAGTATGTATGTAGTATGTACTATGATAATATTGATTTGACTATGATTATCCTAGGCTCCAGCACCTGGACTTCTGGAGGATAAATTAAATAATCAGCTTTGAAAATCTTTTAAAAAGATATCTAGGGTGTGTACCCTATACAGTTGATTTGGGCCCTCCCCTCCACTGCCAACATTCCCATAGAGATAGAACAGTTGTCCCCATACTCCAACACTACAATGGATCTACAGCCTCACCAGTTTGGATGTTCCCTGAAACAATGCAGACTATAAATCATCCCTGCCTGCCCATCCATCCCACATCATCTTTCTCCCATATGTTCATTACAGGGGGGACTCCTGAGTTCTCTTGTCATTGCAAGGTTAGCAACAGAACTCAAGTTCCATCCATTGGTTATGCCTCATTCCCTATATGACCTACCTATACAGAATTCAAATATCACAAATGACATCCTAATTCCATTCAGCAAAATCAATAGCAGCATAGAATTACAGTCCCTAATTTACATGCTTTTAATCTTGACAGACAGCAACTATATTTGGCCACCACTCTAAATTTTGTGGCCCATTCTTTTCATTATACCAAACATGCCGATTTGAATTTTGAACATTGAAACAGGAAACAGGGAATTCCCAAAGCCCTACATATACATCCTTTTTTTAAGACTTTTTTCACGTAACAGCAAAACAGTACTCAATGATTGTGTAAAGAAAAAAAAAACATTGCGTGTGGCTTCCAAAAAAAATGATTTGGAATGTTCAGCTATCATGAGCATCAGCTTGCAAAAGTCTGGTTACTCATGGAGTGGCGGGTGCCTCAAATTGTTTCTAAATATGACTCTTTCCGTTGTGAGGAAGCAACAACATACAGCAACAACTGTAGCCAACATCTGCAAATAGGTCCAAAGTTAAAAAAGAAGGTATTTTTAGCTTTTAGATGATGAGGTTTGTATGTTGTCAAAAACCAAAATACATACCGTTTTTTAAGAGCCTAGACATTAGGAAATTATTCATTGATTTGTCTTCTGACAGTTTACATTTCTGAAATACCTTTTTGTCTCATAAAACCATACTTAGCAGTCAACAGTCACTTCACTTGCAGGTGGCAGTATATTCAAGCCTCAGAAGAGTGAATGTGATGATACTCAGTCCCCAAAAATGAACTATCTTATAGTCTAAAAAGTTAAGACTATACCTTCTTAATTTACCATCTCAGTCTCAATCTCTATGCTCCCATTTCTCTCTCTCTGCCTCTCTCTGTCTCTGTTTGTTTATGTCTCTGAGTCTGTCTCTCTCTCCCTCCTTCTCCCATTCCCTCCTTCTTTCTTTGACTTTCTCCTTCCCTCCCTCTCAGTGTCTTTCTTTTTCCACCTCTCTGTCTCTCTTTTACACACACACACACACACACACACACACACACACACAAGTTTGAGGAAGAAGAGAGGTGGGGTGCAGAAACATAGGTTTGCTTAGTGCAGATATAACTAGGAGTTATTTCACCTGGGGGGGGCAGGAAACAGGTGATGAGGGACAGAGGATTTGCTCCCCAGAGGCAAAGAGCTTGGTGGCACAGGAGTTATAGGCACAACTGGTCTAAATCAAGAAAGTACAGTTCTTGGCCAGATAGGGTTTAAAGGGAAGGCAAGCCTGAGAGAGGTGCACTATGATTAGAGAATATGGGGATTGGGGACTGGTAGAATGTTACACCAGCAGCAGAGTGGGCCAGTGGAGGACCTCAAGATGAGGCACAAGGTTAGCATGTACTCGTGAGCAAGCATGCCCCGTCTCCACTAAAGTAGGTACCCTGGAACAAAGTCCCATTTGCCCTCTGCTCAGGTCAGTTATCAAGATTCCCACTGCTCTATACTCCCAGCTCCTCTTTCCTCCAGTTTTATCCAGGGGCAAACCATTTTAAATGGATGTAGCATGCCAGCTGTAATCTCCCTCTCTAAAAGCACAACGTATGAACACTCAGTTATGAACCATGATGGATTTCTGACTTAGAGGGCAAACATTTTAATACTCGACCCCTACAAGGAAATTGATACAAGCATATGCCAGTTTGTTTGTTTACATGTTTCTTTTTAAGGAAGAAATAAAAACCAAAGTTGATCAAAGGAACAGCAGTTCTGCCTGAAGGACGTCTACTGACACTCTTTCTGGTCCAACTGTGCCTACAGTGATCCTAAGGGATTTGTCCTATCTCTGTAGCCCATTCCAGAGGTGGAAAGAATGCCTGCTCTGGAGATGGATGACCTGGGTTTAAACCTCACCTCTGATGTGTCTACTTGTATGGCCTTGGACAGACCAATGAATCTCCCTGGGCCTTAGTTTCACAATCTGTAAAATGAGGGTGGTTGAACTAGATCACCTCTAACGTCCTTTTCAGTTCTAGATCTAGGAACCTATGATCCTCGGATAATTAAAAATCTACCACGGAAACAAGCAGACCACAGATTACAAAAAAAAAAAAAAAATCCTACGTGTCCACTTCTATTTTAGCTAAGTCACTATTTCCCAACCAACATTTTATGACTTTCATTCCTTGTGAACATGAACTTGATATGTCATAACATCCTGTGTTTCCCCTTTTACCAACTTTTTTATTAAGAATGTATTGGTGCTAAAAACCACAAAATGGAGAGAGGAAGAAGAATTATTGTCTGGGCATAAATTTCTCACACATGAATAAATGAGCATTGATTAGGCATCAACTGTGTGTCAGGCATTGTGTTGGGTGAACTAGTCTCTGTGGTTAAGGAGTTTCCATTCAAATAGGGGAAAACAAAACACACACGTATCCTTGGGAAATCACAGGGAAATGAGTGGGAGCACAAGGCAATTGATTGGCATGCCCTTTTCAGAAGCAATAGATTTGATTCTTATTAGAAATTGGAGGGAGGGGCAGTGCCAGGGAAGACAGCAAGGTGACCAGAGTGGACTTCTGAGTGAGACTTAAGGCATGGTCTGAGGTTGACTAGATATGGTGGGTTAGCTGAGTTTATAGTCATCCTCTAGCTAGCCAAACTCAGTCCCAGTTAGAGTTCCAGAGTTTATAGATTAACTCACTCTATAGAAATGCTGGATTTGGTCTCTGGAAGTCCCAGTAGGAAAGGTGCCATTCAAGATGGGGAGAAACTCACAGAAGCATGTCATGCTTTGATCAAGAGTTGGGCATCATGATGAAAACCAGGGATGGGAAAGGAGAGGAAGCCAGGACCAGGAGAGTTAATGGATATGCAGAAGACAGAGATTGAGGCAAGGTTGTGAGTTAGAAACAAGGTAAGCAGAGCAATAGAAATAATGCACTAATAACAAGAGTCTTAAAGAATTTTTACCTCGGCAAAGAAATCCCCTAAATTTCTTACTGGGTCAGGAGCCAGATGCCAGGATGTGAACAGCCCAGAAAAGGCCTGCGAATGAGATCCAGTGAGACACTTTGAGGAGATTCTAAGTATATCATCCCAATTGGAGTGAATAGTGGAAGATCATATCATCTTGAAAAACAAGAACTTTGGACTGAATCTCCTAAGATGAAATTCAAAAATGTTAATTGTAAAGCCTTACCCATTAGTTAAAAAAAATCAGCTTCACAAGTACAGGATAAAGGAAGCATGGTTAGACAACAGTTTGAGAAAGATCTTGGGCTTTTAGTAAACTGCAAACTCAAAACCAGTCAGCAGTGTCATGTGGCAGCTCCCAAACCTAATGTGATGGTGGGTTGCATTAAGAGAAGTATAGCCATGTTGTTCTTAAACTGTGATTTCAGATGAGTGGAATACAGTGAGACTATCACCTATGGCCTATAATCCCAGCTACCAGGGAGGCTGAAAATGGTTAATCTCTTTAGCTAGGGAGTTCTGGGCTTCAGTGGACTATGTCAATTGGGTGTCTGCACTGCATTCATTATTAATATGGCAAGCCTCAGAGGAAAGGGCAACCTGGGTGCCTAAGGAGGAATGAACCAGTCCAGGTTCGGAACAGAACAAGCCAAAGCTCCCATGTCAAAGGGAGATCAGGTCCATGTGAGGCCTCTGCCTTTCCACATGGGGTAAGATAGGAAGACCTAGTCTTAAAAGAAAATTAAAGCAAAGTGTAATTTTCAGGAATGACCTCACTGTACTCTATCCTGGTCAGACTACATCTGGCATCACAGTTTAAGAAGGACATTGCTAAATTGGAGCACATCCAGAGAATTAAGGTGGTAAATGAAGATTGATTAAAGGAAATGGTCATATTTAATCTGGAGAAGATTCATGATAGGTAAAAGTGGAATTAGACTTACTGTTTTCAGTCTTAGGGGACTGAACCAAGAGCAATAGGTAGAAGCTGCAAAGAGGTAGACTTTTGACTTGATGTCAAGTGAACCAATTCTCTGAACTCACTCACTCCAAATGAGGCTACATCTCCCCTCTTCCCTGCTGCCATCTGTCTGAGCCCCCATTTGGGTGTGTTCTTTAATGCCAATGGTTAACATCCCTGTTCCAACATACACTAATTAGCTTTTATACAGAAACATTTAATTGAAAGATATAACAATAACAGAAGTAAAAATATTTCTCCCCAACACTTGGGGAAATACTCTCCCCTATACTATCTGGATCTTTGGAGAAAGTGGGCTGAAACTTAAGTTCCTACACAGCATTTAGACCCCCCAAGTTCACTTTCAAATACCACATGACTGATAGACGGATGTGTCCGCATCTCTGCTGCTACTGGACTTGGTCAACCAAGTTACTCAGGACTTCCCTCCCCATTGTTTGCTGGAAAGGATTTCAGCTCATGAGCTGTCTTGACGTTTCAATGTTCACAAAGTCAAAACAATCTCCAGTCTCTTTCACCTAAAACAAGAAAGAGCAAACCTAAAGAGGCAAAGAACAAAAGCCAGTATTCACGGGTCATATGTTAGTCTCAGTTGGGAGGTACATGAGATCTGTCCCCTTGTATCCTTATTACTCTCACCTGAACAACAACAAGGTAGGGGAGAGATGGGACAAACAAGGGTCAAGATTGGGCTGACTAATATCTTCTGAATGAACCCTAGTTTAGGTGATGCAATCAACTGCCCGGCTTCTCATCACTCAACTAGAAATAGCAACAGAACATCTGTGCATGTTCCGAATGGAGGCTCCGGGTATTACAATAACATCATCATGCTTTTCCAGAAGTAGGCTTCCCAGCCCCTTTCACATGGAAGATTGCATCAGCTCTCCCCCATCTCCCTTCTTACACTAGAAAAAACTCCCTATCAGAGCTGTCCACAAGTAGAATGATTTGCCTCAAGAGGTGGTAGATTGACTTCCCCTTACTAGAGGGCCCCCAGCAAAGAGTGGATGACCCACTTGTTGACTGTGTCATAGCAGGGATTCTGTTCACATATGGATTTAACTAAGTGGCTTTTGAAGTCCTTTCCAACTCTCAAGTTTCTGTGAAGGAATGAAACAAAGATGATCTGAGTTCTTTACTTCCCCTCATCATTGTCTCCCAAGCACAGAGGTGAGGGGCATTTTTGTGGTTCCTCTCATCCTATAATGGTACTGATGATTACTACCCAGCATTCCCTTCGCTCACAGCAAATACTATAGTAGCTACAAAATCATTTGTTATCCTTATTGAACTCTCTTCCAGGTTTAGCCATTGGTAGTATAAGAGCAGAGGTTCCTGGAAAAAAAATGGGTTGATGGTGCCTTAACTCAAAAAGCCTTGAAAAAAAAATTGCCTTGAGTTCCCTTCCCCGCAAAAAGAGAAGCATTGTGGATAGAGATGCATAATAGAGTACTTAACTTGGAGAGGTAAAGTCTGGGTTCAAATTTTGGCTCTTCCATATCCAACTCATGGGAGTTAAGGTAAAATATTTCACCACTGTACTTCAGTTATTTCATTGGTTAAAATGAGGGGGGTTTGTCTAAATGACCATTTAGATCCTTTCAACTCAGTCTATAAAGACCATTAACACCACTTCTGAGACAGCCATACCCTAGGATAACTAATACCATCTATTCCCTTTCACAATGTCTGGCACATAGTAGGTGCTTAGTAAATCTCCATTGACCAACTGATATTAATGAAGCAGACTAATCTTCCTCATCAAATGGACACATAAAGATACTAAATCAAGATCCCAAACTTCCCAGTGTCATCATTCAGTAATTCCCACAATTTCATCCCTTATCCTCAAGGGAACAGTCACTGCCTCCGTTATGGGTTTTTATCCGGCAAATGGGAGTTTTCTTTACCAGCTACGATGACATAATGTATAAAGGGGCTTCACTGCAAGTAATGCTTTTTCTACGAATGTGCTGTGGATGCAGGTGTGAGCCAAGGGAAGGTGGTAAACAATCTATGACGTGGCTCTTAACCGGTTTTCTCTTACTAGCCTCCTTGAGAATTTTGCACAGAAAGTATATGCTTTGATTCCCCAATGTCTTTTAAAGACTATATATTTGTGATGCAAATGCCTCATTCTGGCACAGTTTCATCATCCTTAATTGTGCTGCCACATTTCCTCTTGTGATTGACCGGATGATGACCCAGCAGGATGTAACAGTCCCTTGTTTTCAGTGTTCCAGACTGAACTTGGTGATTTGCAATGACCAATGTGATAAAGGGAAAAAGACACAAATCTTGACAGCCTGCACTTCCACCAGTATAGTAGGGAAAATAATGGAAAGTCCACTCTAAAAGTGATCAAAAATTTTCCCTAAGTAGGTTTGGGTTGAAGGGGGATAAGATTTGCATGACTCTCAGTATCTGATTACCCCGTCCAAGCTGGAATTCCCCAGAAGGAAATGAGGTATTTTACTGTAACATGTTCAGTGGGACATTTTCTGAGGAGTACCGGCCTGAAGTCAGGAAGACCTGAGTTCAAATCTACCCTCAGACACTTACTAGTTGTATGACCCTGGGGAAGGCACTTAACGCTGTTTGCCTCCATTTCCTCATCTGTAAAATGAGCTGGAGAAGGGAACGGCAAACACTCCACTATCTTTGCCAAGAAAACCCCAAATGGGATCATGAAGAGTTGGACACAACTGAAAAATGACTCAACGACAACCAACTTTGAAAACCTTTTTTGGTGTCCTGGCATGGAAACTTTTCCAGCCTACTATATGAAGGGCCTCTGACCTTACTCACTATTGGCAGCACTTTCTAAAAGAAAAGCATCTTGGGCACATGGGAATTGACACACTAAGAAGGCCTGAGATCTATCCAACCCTAGAATTTGTAGATTTAAAGCTGAAAGAGGTTGCAGAGTCCATAGAGTCCAACCATTTCATATTTTTTAATAATTTAATTTTGCTTTTTTTCAATTAGTAAGCATTTATTTTCTTCCCCTTCCATTTCCATCCATTTTGAGAAAAATGTGGGTGGGGGAGCAGAAGAGAGGAAAGGGGAGGAGAGGAGAAGAGAAGGAAAGAGAGGGGAGGAGAAAAGAGGACAAAGGACAAGAAGACAGGAAGGGATAAGAAGGAAGGATTGGGGAAGAGAGGCAAAGAGAGGAAAGAAGAGAAGACAAAATAGAGGAAGAGAAGGAAAAAGAGGAGAAGAAAAGAGAGGAGAGGAGAGCAAAGGAGAGGGGAGGAAAGGGGAAGGGAGAAGAAAGGAAGGAGAGAAAAAAGAAAAGAAGAGAGAAAATAAAGGAAAACCCTTATAAAAAGTGGGCAGCATCAAGAATAACAAAATCCCACAGTGACCTTGACTAGAAATGTATGTCTCCCCTCTGACAGGAGGTGGGTAACGTTCTTCATCATCAGTAGTTTGAAATCATTGAGTTGATCAGCCTGGGTCTTTCAAAGTTGTTTCTTTTTACAATATTGTTATTATATCAATTGTTCTCTTTATTCTGCTTACTTTACTTTGCACCAATCATATTTAAAGAAGAGCATTCTGTTATATTGATATACCATAGTTTGTTCATTCATTCCCCAATTAATGGGCACCCCTTTAGTTATCAAGGTCTTTGCTGCCACAAAAAGAGATGCTATGTTTGTGTATATAAAGGTCCCAGTGGCATTGTCGAGTCAAAAGATACTTATAGTAAAAATAATTTCTTGGGCATAGTTCCAAATTTCTTTCCAGGATATTTACGTCAATTCTCTATAATAGTATCCCTATTCTCCAGAATCCCCTTCAATATTTGACATTTTCCATTTTTATCAACTCTACTGTCCTGATAGATATGAAATGGACTCTCAGGGGTGCTATAATTTGGATTTCTCTAATTATTAATGATAAGAGCATTTTTTCACATGACTATTGATAGTTGGGACTTCTTCATTTGGGAACTGCCTGTTTATATCCTTTTACCATCTGTCAATTGGGAAATGGCTCTTATCTTATAAACTTGAATCAAATCTTTATGCATCTTGGAAATGGGGCTTTTATCAGAGAAACTTATTTCAAAGATTTTTTTCCTACTTAACTGTTTCTTTCCTAATCTTAGCTTCATCTGTTTTGTTTGTATAACAAGTTATTTATTTTATGTAATCAAAATTATCCATAAGTATATTCTCTGTTCCTCTCCATCCCTTTATTTGGTCATGAATTTTCCCCCAAACATAGATGTGAAAGCTAATTTCTTCCTTGTTTCTCTAAAATGCTTATGGTGTCATCTTTTATGTTTAAGTCATGTATTCGTTTGGAGTTTATCTTGTATGTGGTGTGAGGTTCAGTCATCACATTTGACAGTTACAGATACTGTAAGAGACTTGTCCAAGATCACACAATTAGTCAAGTGTCTGAGAAAGGATTTTAATTCAAGTATTACTGACTCCAAATCCAATGGCCTATTCTCAGTGCTGCCCACTTGCCTACTTCTGTTGCCAACAGAGGTGTCATGGGACATGCCATAGGGAGGTGTGGTTGGTCCTCCTGACTCAAATACTCCAATGGATATGGAATTTCATCAAAGCAGATACAACCTTCAGTGATACATATTGCAACCCACACAACATGCCACTCTCCCCTTATACTGAAAAGATACCAGTGCAGCATATACATTTTTTACCTGTCAATATTGCCTTATGATCAGCACATTCTCTTTTTAATCATACATTTTTTGAAAAATCCCTTTATCCTGCTTCTCCTTTATAATTCCTTGTTTCTAATGTACCCTTACTCATAATGTACCCTTAGATTGCCCTTAGAGTAACACTCCTTTAAAAATTAATTGTATTCCATATCTTCTTAATAACCATCTGTATCAACCATCCCTAAATTTGTAAAAGTCCAAGCCTCCTTGATCCTTCATTCTTTAGCCTTTCCTTCTCTCTGACAAATCTGGTCATCATTTAACACAAGTGAAGCTTTAAATCAGTTATAGGACTTAACCTACAACAATCCCACCCCACTCCCACTAAGCCTCTCTAGCTGTGGTGGATCAAAGAGCACTGACTGTAGGTAGGACCAGAGCTCTCACCTTCAAACTATACCATCTCCCTGAAAGTGTTTCTAAGCAAATGAAGTTTGACTTTCTAAAAAGAGTGAATGTTTTTCATAAAAATATAAAGTCCTCTATGCCCCCTACTAAAAGCTGTTTAACCAGAGATCACCAGCAAATCAGACCTAAATGAGCAAATCTGACTTTTACAGCAGACATTCAATAAATTGAAATGCAATCCCTTTCAAAATGTACTTAACCTTGCATTAACTTCCAAATAGCAGGGTTTTAAAAACTTGGGTTACTAAAAGGGTCAGATATATGAACATTTCCAGAAAAAGAAATTTGTTTAAATATCCAGCTTGTTTTTAACATAAAGAATGAAGTCATAAGATAACATTTAATTTCTTCATGACTGAGTCATATCATGAAAACATCAGGGAAAAAAATATGTACAGCAAAGAGAGTTTGCTTCTAAATGCAAGTACATATAAAATGGTCAAGAAAGGTGTCAAGATATGTTGAATAATGTGATGGAGTAAGAATCAGGAAAGCCCCGGCCCAAATCTCACTTCTGACACTTACTGTTTGTGTGATCATGGGTAAGTCACTTAACTCCTCTGGGTTTCAGGAAATTGTCTGAGACTGGAAATTATAAATAGCTTGTGATACATTAGTGGGGTGAGTCTCCACACTGAGACAATCACAGATCTTCTGAAATCCTATGGTCGTGTATCCAGAAACTGCATTCACCAAGTAGTATCTATAAAATCTTTACCAAATAAAAGCATTCTGGTCCAGAGGGCTTGTTCCCCAAATAACTGACCTTTAAAAGTAACTTTTAACTGCCTTTTAAAACTTGAATTCTTCTGTGTTTTAGTAAAGAAAAACCTCCACTCTAGCATGATCAATGCCCTAGTACCAGCTTGATTAAGTGGAACTATTGGTTGATAAAAATTATGCTTTTCAAAGCCAGTGTTATAACAAGAAGAATGAACTCAAATGTGTTCTTCATCATGTGATCTCTCTTATTAACATTTAAAATATTCCAACAGACTTCTTAAACGCAAAGAACTAAAAGCAAAATGGTTGATGTTCATTTGAGAATGTTGGAACAAAGGGAGTTATGTAAAGGGAGTGAAATTCCAAGGGCAGCTAGGCGGCATTGTAGACAGAGCACCCAGCCTAAAATTAGGAAGACTCATCTTCATGAGTTCAAATTCAACCTCAGACACTTACTGTGTGACCCTGGCAAAGTCACCGAGGCCTGTTTGCCTCACTTTCCCTATCTGTAAAATGAGCTGGAGAAGAAAATGGCAAACCACTCCAGTATCTCTGCCAAGAAAACCTCAATGGGATCATGAAGAGTTGGACATGACTGAAAAACGACTGAACGATAATGTAGTTCTATTGAATCATCAGAAATAATTGCCTAGTGCATTGCCCAAATAGGCTATATATATTTCCACATGTGTTTGTTTAAATTTGAGCTGCTAAATGAGTAGTGGACAGATCTCTGTGGAATCTCAATCTCCCATCTCCAAGGTCAAACTGGCTGTCTCTGCTCTCCTCAAAAAGAGACTGCTGGACAAGAATTATACCTTTTTGCCCCCTTAAATATTGGTAGGCTACGGGAAATAATTTTTAAGTTCAAGCCACATTCATTATTACCATTCTTCAATGGGGAAAGATTGCCTCAAATATATATGTGAAAAATAATTACTTTGCCAGCAAAAGCTAATTACACAAAGACTGTCACAAATAGTGAATACTAAATAAACCCATTCATCCAAGCTAATAAAAATGAGAGCAGTTACACAGATTAGAACATGCCAGACAATACAGTCCTCCCACTAGGAGTAAGATACCTCAGCTCAACAGGGAGAGAAGCCACAATCTCCTCCAAGTAAAAATTGATCAAAATGTAGCAAGCCAAAAATTCCCCAAAGTTTGACAAACTGGGAATCAGGCACGCATAGAGAAGCTGGCTCCTCTACATGCCTGCTTCTTTCCTTTGAAAGCAAATAATGAAAATTTATAGCAGCCTTATGTGATTCTGTACCATTATGCAGGGTTGGCCCTGTCTCAGGCTACTACCCTGGTAGTTTAGATTCAATATCGGAAAAAAAAATAAGAAACTCATAGATATTTCCACAGTCAACAGAAAAGAGATGTTTGTATACATAGATGAAGCACAACATCCAACAAGGATAGGTAGGCATTGAGTTGATTCAGCCAAATAAAGCTCCCTTACCTGAGTTATTCACTGTGATCCACCAGCATCAAAAAGCTGCCTGGAACTCCCATATTTTCGCATTCAGGTGACTAGAAAGTGATTTCAACAGCTTTGATCTTTAGAGTACCTTGAGCCAACCACAATTCAAGAATGGTCTTTTTACCTTTTAAGGAAAAATTAGCCCAACTTGCAAAGTGGAGAAGGTTAGGATATTGCTCCTACCACAGTCATTATTGATTTTGTAAAAATTATTTCACCGAATTTTACTACAATAGTCCTGCTAAAAACTGGTTCAGTAATAACTCCATTCATTCCCTCATTTGACCCTCACAATAGTGTTATGAAGTAGCTACTAGAAACTTACTATACTCATCTGAAAGGTGAGGAAACTAAAGCTAAACCCAGAGTTAACAGGTATCAGCGGTAGGATCTGAACCTAAGTCTTCCTTTGAATTCCCCCAAAAGTTCTGGTACTACTGATGTTAAATAAGGCAAAGCAAATGTCCACAGTTGGGAAGACCAATTAAGTAATTAGTGAATTAGGCTCCTGTCTACGCTTATATTGTATTTGTTTGGGTGGGTTTTTATGCCCTCATTGAAGTCACCAGATCCTAGATATGGAAGTTGAAGGGTCTTAGAGCTCATTTAGAGAGGGAAGAAAAATCAGGAATTATGTTCCAAACCTGCTTTTCAGATGAGGAAAGTTAGTGCCTGGCTGTGAATAGGGATTTCACAGTCTTAAATTTCTCAGAGGGACCTGGACTAGGTTGATATTTTCAGGCATTAAATATAATCAATTCAAATGAGATGGTGGTGAATTACATATACTACAGTCATCTTCAAACTGCTTTGATAACCCATCTGCTGCCTTACAGCGACACCCTCTGTGTGAAGTTTGTAACTGCAATGGTCTTCCATTTCTGGTCAACTAGGGAAGCTCAGTGGAATGATAACGAGGTCGACACCCTTTCAAATCACAAAATCCACTAGGGCAGAGGGGCTGAACTGTGCTTGTGGGTGTTACTGGAAGACTTAGGAAATAGTTGGGAGAGAAAGGAAAAAAAATGGAGAGGGAAATGAAAACGATAGGAAGAGAGAAAAAGAACAAAAGAAGGAAAGGGTGAGAGAAACAGAGAAAGAAAAATAAAGCATATAAGGTTAGAACTGGAAAGAATGAACCTTAGAGGCCATTCACTCATTCATTCATTCCAAACCCCAATCCCATTTTACAGGTGAGAAAACTGAGGTTCACAGAGGTTAAATTACTCACCCAAAATCACAATTATCAATGGCAAAGTTCATGTCATCTAGTCTAACACTCCCACCTCTGTATCGGCAAGGGTTCTTAATCTTTTTTGGGTCGTGGGCTCTTTTGATTAGTCCAGTGAAAACTATGGACTCCTTCGTAGAATAAAGTGTTTAAATTCATAAAATTAAATTACAAAGGAAATCAACTTTAGATACTTACCAGCTGTGTGACCCAAGGCAAGTCACTCAATCTCGCTTTGCCTCAGTTTCCTCATCTATAAAATAAGGATAATAGCACCTATCTCTCAGGGTTGTTGTAAGGATCAATTGAGATAATATTTATAAGCACATAGAGCCATAACTGCACATAGTAGGTGTTTAATGATGCTTTTTTTTTATTATGTTAAGCTTTGTATCTCTAGCACCTAGTACGGTGCCTGGCACATGTAGCATTAAATAAATGCTTCCTGACTGATTGACTATTGTTTGTATCTACATGATTGAGTTCCATTTTTCCATAGATGTTGTTCCCCTCTCCACCTCCACCCTGCATTAGATTTTAAATCCTTTGAGAAAAGTTATTTTATCAACAACATTTCATTATAAACTTCTCGGCATAGAAGCTCTGAGCACTCAAGCTACAGAGCCAGCCGTTTCATGGTGTAAAGGAAAAATCAATGGATTTGAAGTTAGAGAGGCTAGATTTGAATCCCAACTCTGCTACTTCATAATTGCCTAACCCTGAACCTCAGGTCTTCTTCTTTAAAACACGGGGACTGGATCTGACCTCTCTCTATGATTCCTTACAACTATAAATATATGATCCCAAATACTTAAGGTGAAAGAAAACTACAAAATTTTTTCTTTCAGTCTTTTTTTCAAGACAAATTTACAAATTTCCTGTGTCCTAGCAGAGACCTTAGAAACCATCTAATCCTAAGCTTTCATTACACAGAAAAGAAAGGTAATGCTCAGAGAAACTTGTTCAAGGTCCTGCAATTAATTAAGAACTTTAACCAAAATCTTCTGACACCCAGTCCAATATGTTTTTAATGTACCTCTCAGCTTCAGAATTAGCCTATGTACCTCAAAGTTTCCTGTTTTATTCATTTTAAACATGACCTCTTACATGGATTCTCTTGTACAGTATAGTAGAAAGAATGGGGGATACAGAGTTAGAAATGATCAAAGTTTGAATTCTCTGATGTTTACTAGCTGTATGACTATGGGCAATTAACTTCTGATTTCCTCATTAATAAAATGGGAATAATAAGGTCTGTAATACACTACTACTACTACTACTACTACTACTACTACTACTACTACTACTACTACCACTACCACTATCACTACTACTATTACTACTACTACTACTACTACTACTACTACTACTACTACTACTACTACTACTACTATCACCACCACCACCACTTCTACCACCAGTACTATTATGTTTTGGACCATGGTTCTAGGTCACTAGTTCTTCCATCTATATAAATTATCATTTTTATTTTACTCCCCACCCCTGTATCTTTCTTTCTGGTTAAGTCATTCTCTATCTACACTGTTTATTAGAAGAACTTAAATCCCATGAGATTTTACAACTCAAAGATATGTTCTTGTTAAGCCTAGGAGAAAAGGTCTGTAATTCAAAGATCCTGGGCTTACAAGCAGGGAGAACAAAAACTTTGTGGGGTTTAATTGGGTTGTTTGTTTGGTTGTTTGTTTAATTTTTAAGTAACATTTCATTTTTTCTCCAATTACATGTAAAAACAATTTTTGACATTTTTTTAAGTTTTGAGTTCCAAATTTTATTCCTCCCTCCCTTTCCTCCCACTTTCCTGAGATAGTAAACAATCTGATATATGTTATACACCTGTAATCCCATAAAATATTTCCATATTAGTCATTTTGTGTAAGAAACACAAATAAAAAAAGAGAATAGAAAGAAAGAAAAATATAGTATGCTTCAGTCAGTATTCAGATAACAGCAGTTCTTTCTCTGGAGGTGGATAGCATTTTTCATCACAAGTCCGTTGGGATCATCTTGGATCATTGCATTACTGAGAATAGCCAAGTCATTCACAGTTGTTCATCATACAATATTACTGCTACTACGCACATTGTTCTCCTTGTTCTGATCACTTCACTTTACCTCAGTTCATCTAAATCTTTCCAGGTTTTTCTGAAATCATCCTGCTTGTCATTTCTTATAGGGATTGTGTTGTTTTTCAATAGTCCTGGTTCTTACCTACCCTGAAATCCTTAGGCACTGAATAACTTAGCAATTAACATATCCTCTGTATTTATAAATAAGCCTATTTAGTTTAGTTTGGTTTTATTTCTAAAAATCTGTCTACTGACTTTAATAAATGATGCATCACCCCCTCCTGGCTATCCCAAACTCAGTACTCACAGGTTGCAGTCTGAGCCCCAGGGAGCAATTCTTTGTGGGTGCCACTCCTAAAACCACAGCTCATTAAAGATCTTTCCCTTCCATTTTTCTTGGTATAGAATGAGTAAGTGAAACATTGAAGTATTTTTTTGCTCTTTGATGCAGCTCCATGAGACTCCCTCTCATTATAGGGTCCATGGGACCAATAAGGGATTTGCTTTGTTGTCCTAAAGAGTACTTTCCAGCAAGGGATAAGGCTTGTGCTCTAGGCCACAGTGGCTATTCACACATGGCAATGAGAGTATGTATTCATCTAGGTGCGTCTCAAGGCCCTACATAGCTTCTTCTACTTTGTGCTTCTTTCTCTAAGCACAAGTAATGAAATATCAATCATGAAATGGATGTTTCTATGCTTAGTGACAACCTCATGAGCTCAAGAAGTTGGGGGCTTCTGCTACCATGTGATGATTCTCTCTCAAAAGTGATCTTTGCAACATTTCAGAGAACATGATCATCACCAAGAGAACTTGGCCAAGGTGCACGATGGCTTGCCAAAAATGTTGACCTTGAATAAGTTGTTTAGACAGCGTAGAGCCAAGGTAACAGTTAAATACCTCATCAGTGATCCCATAAAATGTTTCATGTTTTAAAAATCAGCCTCCTGGGAAGACATAATGGGTTATTATATCATGTTTCAAGTATTTTTAATATGCATTTATGAGTCTTTTATGTTTATGCTCAAGATTCCTGAGGTATGAACCTGTTCTTTATAGGTCCAGTGCTGGGGTCCATTAGTAGGAGAGGGTGTCTTCATGTCCTGAACTTGTGGGTATTTTCACTTCATATATATTCTATATTTATTTATCTATATTTCATATATATTTATACATAAATATAAAACATATAAGTAAATATCTACATTTACATACATTTATTTATACTACATATGTTTTATATTTATTTATACATATATGCATATGTTTTACATTTACTTATTTGTATATGTTATTTTTTTCCCCAGTTAAATGTAGACTCCTTGAGGAGAAAGTCTATTTTCACTTCTGTCTTTGTACTCCCAGTTCACATTATAGCCCCTGGAATACTGTAAGAATCTAATAGAAGCTTGTTGCTTGGAATACATTGCTATGCAGTGGAATTAGCCCCAAATGCTCCTTTCTCCTCCCATGGGACTATAAACCACAGTCTGGAATACTATCTAGGTCCTTGGAGGAAGGTGGCTTTCAAAGGCAAGAGAAGAATTGTTTTAACTGTTAAAGGGCTACTGTGAGTCCTTTATGTCATACATTGTCTCTTTCTGAGGAGTGAAATTAAGGCTGTCCTACATCTGAGATACAGTGTTAGCTGGATGCTCACACAGGACTGAAGGAGTTTTGTACCCACATATGCAAAGACCTAAAAACAAGTTATCTTCTTTGAAGGGACCAGGAGAAATTCTGGAAACAGGCAAAATGAACCAAAGAGAGCAATTTACACAAAGCCCCACAGAGAAAACCCTGTTTATGTAAACTCAGAACCTGTAGTCCTAGATCACATGATAAATGCATTCTTTTTTTTTTTAAAGCTCAGAAATGACTAGACAGGTAACATCTCTCTTTTTAGGTCTGGTAATGATGATACTTTCTTACAGGAACATTAGTAATTAATATATTTCATTATAAATTATATAAATTGAAGAAAATATCTATTCAGCAAAGTCCAATTTAAGTTGACGAAAAATCCACTGTTCTAAAAGTTTAGAATATGTATGTAACATAGATTTATTGTACTGTATTTCTACAGTCTAAAATAATTGTAGGGTCCCTGCACTTGGAGCCAAGTGCAATCACAATTGCTGTCCACAAATATCAGCCATCAAAACAAGATTATATGTTACAGTTGAGAGACTGGTTGGTTATTTCACAGGAAACCTTCAAAATTTCTGATTCAAGTCAATCCAACTTGAACTTTGTCTGGATTTTGCTTCTTTGAAATCCTTCCAATATTTCAAAATTGGTCCAAAAGTGAATGGAGAACTAGAAAATTATATGGGTTCTTAAAAAGGAATCAAATAATTGTTCTTCTTAGACTTAAATATTGTCAAATCACAGGAATTACCAATTTTTGTTTTAATTTATATAATAGGAGACTGGCCAGTGAGAGGCCAGTCCTGGGGGTTGATTCTGGAAGTTTCTGATAAATAAAATAGAGGGCCCAGCTCTTCATTCTAGAGCATTTGCAATCACTCTGTTTGCTTCCTAGCCCTTTACTACATTCTAAAGTAAAGGTCTTTTGGTTGGCTGCTGAGCCAGAAATGAAAATATATACAAAAAGTTGTTGTTTAGTCATTTTCAGTCGTGTCTGACTCTTCGGGATGCTGTTTGGGGTTTTCTTGACAAAGATACTGGAGTGGTTTGCCATTTCCTTTTTCAGCTCATTTTATAGATGAGGCAAACAGCATTAAGTGACTTTCCAGGGTCACACAGCCAGAAAGTCTTAGGTGGGATTTGATCTCAGGAAGAGGTGTCTTCTTGACCCCAGGCCCGGCAGCCTATATAATATGCTACCTAACTGCCAAAGACATACAAAAAGACCCCACTGGAAAAACTTGATCCCTTTAGTTCTTGTTAACCACATGTGGAAAAACAACTCTCTGAGCTCCAATGTCTTGTGGCATTCCGGACAAGGGATATACACCCAGACTAGTCTGCCCAGATCTACAATGTATGCTAAAATCATGATTGGTCCCCACTGTCACTCATTTCTGGCAAGCACACCCAACCTGGCACTGGTCAAAATTTGTCAATAGGTGATTATCAGCTCAAGCTTGGAATTTCGCTTTTGAACTTCTCAGTGATAAATCACTTGCAAGCCAGGCACCCAAACTTGTCAGTGAGACTTCTACTGGTGAATGTAATTGGTTTCTCGAGACCATTACTCTCTGAAACAGGACCAAAAAAACAAAAAACCCCAGAATACCCCAAGCATGTTCTGAAGTGAAGAGGACCCTCCATTCCACATTATCACAACTTCCAGAAGGCTCATCAAATATCCACAAGGTTCCCCTCTGGTTATCCCAGAACATTCAGGGCCCTCGTTGGCCTTTCTTCTATCTCAATTAAGTTATGGAACAATCTAATTAAAGCTGATAAAATTATTCATAATCTGTTACAGCATTGTGGCATTACATTAGGCTTGAGCCCTGATAATGATGTAATTCTCAGCCCTGGTTTCGACACACCCAAGGGTGTCTCCCGTTTTCTTAAAGTGTATTGCAAAATTCTCAAAAGGAAACTAATTTAAATTCACTTGAAATTCCAGCGTAACAGGAGGTTTTATGAAAGAACAAAACTTGAACTACCAAAGGAGGTAGGGATCCTCTTTACTGAAGGTCTTCAGGTAACAGCTGGATGACCACTTGCTAGGGATTTTATAGATGGAATTCTTGTTCAGGGATGGATGGGCTAGACCAGACTAACTGTGAGGTCCCTCCCAACTCTCAGATTATGAGATTCTGCAATGCGGAATATATTCTAGAAGACATTTGTTAAATGTTTGTTGTTGTTGTTGTTGTTGGGATTTTTTTAATTAAATTATTTTTTTTTTTAGAGTTCTACAATCACTTCCATATATCTTAGATTTTTCCCCTCCCTCCTCCTCCTTCTCCCCTACCTCCCCATTTCCTCCCTGAGATAGCATACAATTTTATATAGGTTCTGCACATGCATTCTTATTAAATACATTTTCACCTTAGTCATGTTGCATAGAAGAATTAAAATGAATGGGAGAAATCATAAAACAAAACAAAACATAACACAAAAGAAAATGGTCTGCTTCATTCTGCAATCGAATTCCATAGTTCTTCCTCTGGATGTGGAAGGCATTTTGCCCCAAGAGTCCATTGGGAATTTTTTAAGTCCTTGCATTGCAATGAAGTACTAAATCTACCAGAAAAATTCCTCCCACACTGTGGTTGTTGCTGTGTACAAAGTTCTCCTGGTTCTGCTCTTTTTACTGAGCATCAGTTCATGTAAGTCCTTCCAGGCCTCTCTGAAGTCTTCCTGTTCATCATTTCTTATGGCACAATAGTATTCCATTACATTCATGTACCATAATTTATTCAGTCATTCCCCAAATGATGGACATCTCCTTGATTTCCAATTTTTGGCCACCACAAAGAGAGCTGCTATAAATATCTTTGTACATGTGGGACCCTTTCCCTTTTCTATGATCTCTGGGGGATGCAGTCCTAGAAGTGCCATTACTGGGTCAAAGGGTATGCACATTTTTGTAGCCCTTTGGGCATAGTTCCAAATTGCTCTCCAGAATGGTTGGATCAGCTCACAGCTCCACCAACAATGAGTTAGTGTTCCAACTCTCCCACATCTTCTCCAACATTTATCATCTTCCTGTTTTGTCATGTTACCAATCTGATAGGTGTGATGTGGTATCTCAGAGCTGTTTTGATTTGCATCTCTCTAATCAATAGTGATTTGGAGCATTTTTTCATATGACTACAGATAACTTTAATTTCTTCCTCTGAAAACTGCCTGTTCATATCCTTTGACCGTTTATTAATTGGGGAATGTTAAATATTTTAAATAAGCAACCACTGTAACTCATATAATTATGCCCCAAAGGATGGAATTCACTAGACTAGAGGATGAAATAGAAATAAGTAGACTGGGTTCTTCACTCAACCAG
Source organism: Notamacropus eugenii (assembly GCF_028372415.1). Classification (NCBI taxonomy): domain Eukaryota; kingdom Metazoa; phylum Chordata; class Mammalia; order Diprotodontia; family Macropodidae; genus Notamacropus; species Notamacropus eugenii. Next base: position 270,180,134 of record NC_092873.1, read on the forward strand.
ACTGTGACCTGACACAGTGGAGTGCACTAGACCTAGAATCAGAAAGACTTGAATTCAAATCCTGCTTCAGATATTTAATAGCTGGATAATTCTGGGCAGCCTCACTAAACCTGTTTTCTTATCTGCAAAATGAGGATGATAAGAACGCCTACATTACAGGATTGTTCTGCGGATCAAGTGAGAAAAATGAATGCAGTAAGGCTTTTTGCAAACCATAAAGCTAAATCAGTACTGGCTATTTTTATTATTATTTTGTATGCCCTGTTCCCCCTAGCAAAGTGCCCTGTAATCAGTAGATTCACCCTAAATATTGGCTGACTTGTTTGCTGATAACTTCAGAGGAAGCAATAGTAGCATTCTCCTGAGTTCACTGAGGTCCCTTCCCTTTCTCAATCTGGGATGCTGTCGTGAACCATTCTCTAAAATGAAGGCAGAGTTCTTTGGCAGCAGGATGCTCTTTCCACATAGGCCCTGCTAAAAGCACAGGGACTAGCCGGACCCTGAGCTCACCCATGGGTAAGATTATGACTCCGTTTTATAGTATTTGGAGCCAGGACTGAACCCAGGCAAACCTGTGGTGCCTTTAGTTACATGATCATAGTTACATCAACGAGATTCTTAAAGCTCATGAAGTTCAATCTATTCATTTTACAAATTAAGAGACTGAAATTTGGAGGGGTTAAAGGCTTTGCCCTTTAGTGACAGAGCCAGGATTATGAAAGTATGAAAGGAGCTTTTGATTGTTTCAGTGTTCCCAGGCAAATGGTGCTATTTGCAAAAAAGGATTTCCTTTTTTCCTCCTCCTCTGTTAATGATTTCCCTCATGAGCTCTTGACCACATTGTTTAGTGATAATAGAACAGGTCACTCTCCCTTTTCCTCTTCCCTCCCCCTCATTCCCTGTTCCAGTTCTTTGTCTTCCTGATCCTCTCTCCACCATAGCAGCTCCATAGTTCATCAGTGTAGATTTAGAAGAATTATTTCTAATTACTTCTTTGGGAAAAACCAGACAAAAGATCAGAATGTCTCAGGAGTATTTTGAGAATGGAAACTGGTTCTCTGGTATGTTTTTACTGGTGGGAAAGAGTTGCCATGCTTAATAAAAATGTTTTTTAAAAGAAAAAAAACAAAATAAACAACAAAGAACAAAGTTCCAGGACACAGCTCATGGTTGAGCAGCAACTTCTGTCTACTGTGGAATGCTCCTGGCCAACAGGCGATCCCAAGAGATGTCTGCCTCATAGATCCAGGAAGACTTTGAGCTTGTATCCTCTGAAGTAAAAATCACAGAATGTCATAATTGGAAGGGATTTCAGAGGTCCATTTACTCCAGTTCAAGTATGAACAAGAATCCCCTCTCCATTATTTCCAAGAAGTGATCGTCCAATTTTTACTTACAAATCTGGCTAGAACAGGGAGGAGAAGAGATATGGGGGGAAATTTGGGAGATATAGAAAAATAAGAAATATTAATAAAAATGTATTTTTTTGGAGATGGGTGGAGGAAGAACTTATTCCCAGAGACAGCCCATTTCCCTCCAGGTTCTGTTTCTGAGTTTCTGGACTTAAATACCATGCCTCAGTCGCCATCTCATCCTGAGATAGCTCTCAGCATGTGGGGCCTCCTCACCCTGAAATCTCCACCATTACCTATTCCCTTCTCCCCCCAGGACATCCCTCAGCTACACTGGCCTCCTTCCTTTGCTGAGTTCTTCCATTGCCTCCATTTTGGAAAACAGTCTAGGTTAGACAACATTCATTCCCCTCCTAGTTCTGCTTCTGAGTTTCTGGACTTCATCCCTTCCTTCTCATCCCTTCTTTTTTGTGTGTTATCCTTCCCCATTAGAGTATAAACCCCCTGAGGGCAGAGATTTTCTTTCTTTTTTCTGTATTTGTATCACCAGAGATTAGCACTATGCCTAGCACATAGTCAGTACTTCATAAATACTTGTTGCCTTGTTGCCTTCCCCTTTTGGATAGCTCTAGTTGTTAGGATTTCATTTATTTTTTTAACATCAAAATTAAACCTTCCTCTTAGTAACTTTCTTCTCCTCCTTCTAGTTCTACCATCTGACACCTTCCCATAGGGCAGCCTTTCAAATACATGAAGACTACCTTGTCCATCTTTAATCTTGCCTTGCTTATCTTGGTTCCACTCGTCAGTCTTTGTGTGGCATGATTTTCACCCACCTATTCACCCTCCTTGAGATACTCTCCAAAATACCAATGTCCTTCTTACATACTCCAGGTATAGTGAGAAGGTGTCACATTAATCAGAGCACTGAGCCTGGAGTCAGAAAAACCTGATTTCAAATCCAACCTCAGATGTTTACTAGTTCTGTGACCTTGGGCAAATCATTTCACCTAATTTGTTTCAGTTTTCTCAATAAAATGGGATAAAATTATTTTCCAGAATGGTCAAATGAGATAATATTTGTAAAGTGCTTAGCACAGTACCTGGCACAGAGTAGGTTCTATAAAAAATGTTGGTGATGATGATGATGATGATGATGATGATGATGATGATGATGATGATGATGATGATGTGGTCTAAACAGGGCATATTATATCGGGACTATCAATTTAATTTATTAAACATATATTAGGTGCCTATTGTGCTCATCCTTTGTTTTTGAAGAGGACCATAACATCAGAGGAATAATGACATGACTTGCACTTGATTTTGTTTTGAGTGAGGGAGGGCTGTGTAGGTCACCAGCCTCCCTTCTCCACAGCCATCTGAATCCAGTGACCAGATATTCATCAAGATGACTGGAGACGGCCCAGGATATAATGGGAGGCCTTGGTCTTTTAGTCTAAGGCCTTTTCAGGTACTCACTTAAAGTGACGTAATGCTCATTCAGTGAACAGGCCTCTGATAATACAGTGGACAGGGCACCAGACCTTGAGTGAGGAAGACCTGAATTCAAACCCAGTCTCAGACACTTACTAACTATGTGACCTTGGGCAATTCACTTAATCCTATCTGCCTCCATTTCTTCATCTGTAAAATGAGCTGGAGAAGGAAATGACAAACCACTCTGGCATCTTTGCCAAGAAAACCCCAAATGGGGTCACAGAGAGTTGGACATGATTAAAACAACTGTACAACAGCAATAAAGTGCCCACTTTCTGGCGGGAATGGTGATAAGTGTGGAGATACAAAAGCAAGAACTGAAACAGTCCCTGTCTTCAAGGAGTTTATGTTCTAAGCTGCATTCAGTGGCATAGCATCCAGAAACCTTTGTTCCTGGATGCTATGCCTCTCTTAATGTAGCCCAAATACATTAGCTCTTTCAGCTTCCCAAAATCCTCCCTAATGTACTGCTGCAAATTTATTCACTCGTTTGTCAAATATTTCTTCATACCTCTGTTATATTCTGACCAAGCTTGAGCCCAAAGAAGAGGTAGAAGATTGTGCTCCTTCCCTAGTTTGCAGAAGTGAGGGGATTGAGGGTACGAAACACACTGAAAATAGTGTCAGGCCACGACTTGGTTGATACATTGTTTCATTTTGTTTATTTTTTCTCTTTCTTTTTTATTCTTTGTTATGAAGAATGGCTCTGGAAGAAGGAAATAAAAGGGAAATCCTGGTGATGTAAAAACAAAAGATATCAAGGAAGAAGAGGATTTATTAAGCACCTACTATGTACCAGGAGAAACATTTTACAAATATCTCTTTTGATCCTCACCACAACCCTGGGAGGCAGAGGTTAAATAACTTACTCAGGGTCACACAGCCAGTAATTATCTGAGGTTGGATTTGAATTCAGGTCTTCCTGAATCCATTCACAATGCTCTATCCACTGTACCACCTAATTGCCTCAGTGTCAATTAACAAATTTTTAATATCTATACTGTGCTAAGTACAGGGAAAAGTACCAAAATAATCCGTGGTTCCTGATACCAAGGAATTTATAATCTATTAGCCTAGCCAATTGATTCACTGTGCCCCAACACAACTTGTGTATTCCTGTCTCCACCCTGGGGGGTAAGGCGGAGGGTCCTCCCCATCCAAATTTTTTCTAAACTTCAAAGTACAGGCCCTGACCACCCCAGTCCACAGAAACCTCTCCCTCCACTGCATGTCTGCAGTGCTGGCTCTCTTTCCCTGAACCATACACTGTGACATCTCTCCTCCTACTTTGGGTATGCATCAGACTTGAGAGGTCCCTCACAATTCTCAGATTCTGTGATTCTTGCCTTGCCTGGGATGTGTAAATCTTGCTTCCTTAACTTGACTGTAAGTTCTTTGCATATACAACAACCAAGTAATCTGTTTGTCTGTACCTTTCAGAGAACCTGCCATAGCGTGGTCACAGACATGGCATAAAATAAGTTTGCTAAATTGGTTTCCCAAACTTAAAAACATCATTTGGGATCCTCCCTAAGAAATAGATTACATCCCTCACCTACACCTGCATCAATAAATTACAAATCCTTAAAATATCTTCTACTTTTTTCTTAACATATAGTTGGAGTTGTTCTAAATTAATCCCAGCTCTTACTAAACCTTATTAAGGTCAAGCCTTCTTAAGTCAACATTGGAAAGGAAAAAGCAAAGCTCCTAAATGTGGTTACATATGTTTAATGTCTTTATATTTTTATTAACTACATCACCACTTCAGGAATCCTTTGTGCCACATATAAATTAATGCTGTCTGATTTATTTCCAACATGAGTGGAGCGTTAAGCTTTGAACACCAGCCAGCAATCAAAGAATGTTTAGCAAAACTGACGCCTAAGAGATTCTGAAAAGCTGATTTCTAGGCACAGAGTAGAATTCAGAACTATTCTCTTTCTAGCCTACCATATTTTAACTGTTGACATTACTTTGTCCAATCATGACCATTATTCTTCAGGGACAAGGAATATTAGAGGATAGTTTTTAATGTTTCATTTTTATGTTAAGTCTCCACTTTGTGACCAAGATAATTGTGTCCTGTTCAGTCCTATCAGCTGTATAGTCCATTTCAATAGGTCTGAAAAAATCCCATCAACATTTATTGGCTGTGTGACCCAGGGCAAGGGGTACCTCATTCTGTCTGCCTCATTTTCGTCACCTATAAAAAGGAGCTGGCCTAGATGGCTATCCCTTCCAGCAATAGCTACATGATGCTATGATCCTTTTCCATACAATGCAGCCAATTTCATGGTCAAATGTGAATGCGCTGTTTACTCTCTGAGCTAATTTAGACTTTATGTTGCAGACTCTTTTGGGGCTGGATTTAAAGTATACTGCAACTTCAGAATGCATTCACTAAATGCCAGCTTCTACATGCTACATGTTCAAGCAGACAATCCCTCTTCTATTTTCAAGATGGAGGGAAAAAAAGAACCTCCAAAAAGCTGTGGGCATTTGGAACACTGATACCTTGTTAGGAGAGGCAAGAATTGGATCAATCACCCTGGAAAAACAAGATGGAGCCATACTGGAAGAGTTATTCAACAGTTTGTACCCTTGGACCCAATTATATGTTTCCTGAGCATGTACTACAGGGAGGTCAAGAACAGAAGGCAAAGTCCCACATGTGCAAACATATCAATAGCCATACTTTTGCAGTAGCATAAAACTGGAAATAAAGTAGGTACCTAACAGCTAGGAAGTCAATTCAGCCATTTTTTTCAGCTATATCTGACTCTGTGACCCTATTTGGGGTTTTCTTGGAAGAGATACTGGAGTGGTTTGCCATTTCCTTCTCCAGTTCATCTCACAGATGGGAAACTGAGGCAAACAAATGATTTGCCCAGGGTCTCACAGCTAGTAAATGTCTGAGGCTGGATTTGAACTCAAGTTTTCCTGACTCCAGGCCTGGCACTCTATCCGCTATGCTACCTAGCTGCCCAACAGTTGGGAAAGGGATGAACAAACTGTGAAATGTGAATACATTGAAATACTATTGTATTACAAAACATGACAAATGTTATTAAGACATGGAAATTTGGGAAGACTTTTATGAACTGATGCAAAATGAAGAAAACAGAGTCAAGTGAACAATGTACACAATGGCAACAGTAACATAAAGGATAACATCTACAAAATCATCAGAACTCTGATCAAAACTCTCCAATGTTAATTCCACAGAACTGGTAGGAAAGCATACCTCCCTCTTCTTGGCAAGGAGGAAGCTGATTGCGGACATGGATGGAGGCTTACATAGTCGCTCATGGCCAGTGAGTAGGTGGGTTTTCAGAATCAGAATTTTAAAGGTAGAAGTGACCCCAGCAGCCATCTAACTCACCTATAGCCAAAAAAAGAATCTGCTCTTCAACATTCCAGACAAGTGGTCCTCTAGCTTCTTCCTGAAAACGTCCAAGGGCAGCTTACTGCCTTCCAAAGCAGCCTAAGTGTAAGGTATTGTTTAACTAAAATTTCTTTGCTGCAAGGGAGGGACCTACTCAGGCACAGGGGGAGGCATCACTGGGCAGGGACAGCGATGCTTTTTGGGGTTTTTTTTTGTTTTTTGAAAGTTTTTTTTCTTTTTTAAAAAATGTTCATTTTTCCAAGTAGCTAAAATAGGGCAACGAGTGCTTTTTTCCTAGGGCAGAAAATGGAGAAGGCACAAACATTTGACATAGGCACTCCTTTATCAGACTATAGAAGAAGGTGAACTCAGACACTGGTTGAGTAGCTGGGAAAAGGGAGTTTGGGTTCCAGGGGCCTATGGAGACAACAGACTGCAGCCTGTTCCTTTCCTCCTTTTGCCTCCTTCTGATAAAGAAGTCCAATGAACAGAGTGCCTGGCCTGGAGTCCCAAGTTCAAATCCAGCCTCAGACACTGACTAGTTGTGTGATCCTGGGCAAGTCACTTAACCCTGTTTGCCTCAGTTTCCTCTTCTATAAAATGAACTGGAGACAGAAATGGCAAACCACTCCAGTATCTCTGCCAAGAAATCTGCAAATGAGGTGGCAAAGAATCAGACATGACTGAAAACAATTGAACAATACCTTTCCCAAGGCTTCTCCTTCCCTCCTTGTTTTCTAGATGGACCAGCCTCCTCCTTCAGCAAACAGTAACAGAAACGGTACCCAGCAGGGAAGATAAGTAATAATGATAATAATGGTAACAGTTTCACAGCATGCTAATATTTGTAAATTTATACACATATTCACACACACTATATATATATATATATATATATATATACATATAAATATACACACACACACATAGATAGATAGATAGTCTCATTTGATCCTCACAACAATCCTGTGAGGTAAATACTATTATTATTATTATCCCCATTTTACAGATGAGGTAAAGTGACTTGTTGAAAGTCACACAACTGGATCTGAGGTAGGATCTGAGTCTCATTGTTACTGACTCCAAGTGCAGCTCTGTCATACTGCCACCTAGCAGCCAAAAATAGTAATGATGCTCCCAGGCTAAGAGGAAAAGTCTCATTGATATCTCTGGCAGTGTCAACGAACAATGCTCTCTGGGACAGAAGCATCATGAAAAATGAAGTCCTAGGAAAATTATTCAATTGCATCAATCCTCAAGCAATTCTTTTAGGTGCTGGAGATACAAAAACAAAAGTGAATTAGTCCCTACCTTCAAGGAGCTTATATTCTTTTCTATTGGAAGAGGCAACTTGTGTGTATGTGCACTCATAAAATAAATGCATTTTAATTTGGAGGGGAAGGTCCTAGCAACTATGGGGATCAGGAAAAGATTCCTACAGAATGTGGCCCTTCAGCTGAGTTTTAAAGGAATTAGAGGTTCCTAAGAGACATGGGTGATAAGGGAGTAAATTCCAGAAAGTGGGGCAGTATTGTATGTGAAAAACATTAAGAAAGCCAGTCTTACTGAATCAGTGTGATTGTGTGAAGGGAAGTAATTAAACTGGGAAGGTAACTTGGGACCTGGTTTTAAGGTCCTTTAAGTTGCATGGATTGTACTAAAAGACCCTTCTGACTCTGAGATTCTACTACCTACATAAAGATGATAACTAATTCTCCCTCCCACACAACTGAATTTGCCCTAATTATTTTTTGGATTATTATCACATCTTGAATTACAAAGTTGATCTTAGGACTTATTTCATTTTAGGATCAAATGATATAATATACTTTGTAAAACCAAAAATGATGTGTAAATACTATCATCACCGTTATCACTGCTTGCTTTGGTTGGTGCTGGTTGCCCCAGACACCAGAACTACTGGTTAGGGCTCCACTTTCAAACACAGGACAAGTCCTAACAAACTCACCCAAATTATTTTATCCTTCCTGTTCAAGCTTGCTTCTGTAAATCAAACAAACATTGGGGACAACACTTATTTCCCTACAAACACACAAGTTTCTCCACTCTTGTTCAGTTACAGAGCTTTCAATTCGATCCAATAAACACTAAATAAGAATGATAACTAACATTTACATAGCACCTACTATGTTCCAGGCACTGTGCTAAGCACTTTACAATTATTTTCTCATTGATCCTTACAACCACCTTGGTGGTAAGTACTATTATAATCCCCGTTTTACAGATGAGGAAACTGAGGCAGACGGTGGTTAAGTGACTTGCCCCAGGTCGCAGAACTGGTAAGTATAAGGCTGAATGTGAATGCAGGTCTTCCTGACTCCAGGTCCAGTGCTCTATCTACTGTGCCAGTTCCTATTACGTGCAAGGTTTTAGGGATCTAAAGACATTCTTTTATCATTTTTCCCCTCAAAGGATTTAAATCATATTCAGGGGACTTATTTATTCTGGACAAGAACTGTGATTTCACTGATATAAGGGGCTCCAGGAAAGGGACTCCCCTACCAAATGCAATTTAGCACTTTCAGGTCTTAGAGGACCACCTACCACACTGAGAGGTATTTGAACCCAAATCCGGCTCCAATTCCAGCTCCTTTCCACTCCACCATGTTGTCTCCGTAAGCTAAGAAATTCTTCAAAAGAAGAAGAAATACAAGCTATCTGTAGTCATATGAAAAAATGCTCTATATCACTATTGATTACAGAAGTGCAAATTAAAACACATCTGAGGTATCACACCTATAAGACTGGCTAGCATGACAGAAAAGGAAAATGACAAATTTTGGAGGGAATGTGGAAAAATTGGGACACTAATGCACTCACTGTTGGTGGAGTTGTGAACTGATGCCACTGTTGTGGAGAGCAATTTAGAATTAAGACCAAAGAGCTATAAAATTGTACATATCCTTCAACCCAGGATTACCACTACTTGGTCTTTTTTTCAAAGAAAAAGAAAAAAGACCTATATGTACAAAAATGTTTACAGTAGCTCTTTTTTTTTTTTTTTGGTATCAAAGAGTCAGAAATTGAAGGGATGCCAATCAATTGGAGAATGACTGAACAACCTGTAGTATATGGCTGTGATGGAATGCTATAAGAAATGATGAGCAGGATGGTTTCAGAAAAACCTGGAAAGACTTATATGACCTGATGCAAAGTGAAGTGAGCAGAGCCAAGAGAACATTGTACACAATAACAGTGATATTGTACAATGATTAACTGCGAATGACTTGGCTATTCTCAGATCCAAAACAATTCCAGATTTGTAATGAAAAATGCTATCCACCTCCAGAGAGAAAACTGGTGGGGTCTGAGTTCAGAATAAAGCATAATTTTTTCACTTTTTTTCCACATTTTTCTTGCTTTTTTTTTCAAAATGGCTAATATGGAAATGTACTTTGCATGATTTCACATGTATAATTGAAATGATGTTTCTTGCTTTCTCAATAATTTGGGGAGAGGTTGATGGGGATGGGATTTGTGCTAAACCCCTACAAGGAAAAGACCATGTATTTGGGACCTGGACTCCAAAGCCCCTGAACCCAGATCTCTGGCACCAAACACCAGGCCAATCTCAGTCAATACTCCTTTAAATTGTGCTTTCACTGGGGTTCTCCTACCACTTAACTCCCTCCATTTTCTGCACCTGGCCCACCCCAGGTTACTTGCCGCTCCTTAGTTCTATCCAGATCTTCTCACAGTCCTAAATAAAATATCAATATTACCCTAATCAATTGCACAGATTCTTAAAATCTCACCTGCTTCTACTGGCAACATAATAAACCTTGTCTCCAACTGAAAGAAGGGTTGGGTGGTTGAATTCTTTCCAGGCAGACCCATGTCTTATACCCTTGTATTTTGGGTTCCCAAGGCCCCTAGACCACAATGGGGTGAAAGTGAATGAGAGAATTTAGAACACAAATATTTTTAAATGAATCTTTAAAATACATAAGCAATCAAATTGAAAAAAATAAAAATAAAAGATTTGAGGCTTCCTAACTTTTGCAGAACTCCATGAGGTAGGTGACACTGAACCCTCTTATCACTCTTGAAGTAACTGTCCTGTTTCTGCTCTATTAATTGTGTGGGGTGGGGTTGGAGGGGTGTGTGGGATAGCATGACCCCCCCTTTACTCAAATTGACTGCTCAGAGGGGTCTCAAAGTGAAAACAAAAAATCTCTTTTATTCGGTTCTCAAGAAGCGGGTGTCAGAGGCACCTTACAGAAGCAGAATGGCAATTTATATAGACCCTGACGCAGAAATCCCCCTCCTACAGCTGACCATTATTCTCATTGGCTGAGAAGCACAGTCTTGCATTCTAGGCACAAAATCTAACCAATCCCTTTTGAAACCAGGTTCAAATTTTCCACTCCCACGAAAATACACCACATTTCATCATATTTGCAGATGATTTGTCATCATATGCAAATTAGGCATTGAAGACATATGCAAATGCAGCATTGACAACTCATGCAAATTGGGCATTGAGAACTTATACAAATCAGGCTGACCAGAGTGAGGGCTGCGGGCTGCAGACTGCGTGCGCATATACAAATTAGGTATTGAGGAGTTAGTGAACCATAGCTAATCATTGATCTTAATGCACTGTATAGCCTTATATGGAAATCACCTGACCCTGGAGGAATCGAAACCTGGGCCTGAGGTCTCTTCTACTCTAGGGAGATGTCTCATACCCCTGAGAAGTCTTCGCTAAATCTGTTCCCATTCGGGGGAAGAAGGAATTAAGGGAGATTTTATTACAATCCCTTGGAGTTCATATGGGAGTTGTAGCCATTTGTATATAAGGGAAAGTCCTTGATTGAAGCCTGCTGTCAATTCCTTCTGTCTATTCATGCAGGTAATCCTCTCTGCCTGAGAAATATGTTCTCCACCCTCATCTCCACCTGCTGAAATCCTTTTCTTCCTTTAAGGCTCAGCTTCTTTAAGTGTCTTATATATGGCTTTCCTGATCCCCACACTGATAAGGTTCTCTCTATCCCCAAGTTTTCTTACAGTGTTATATCTGCAGGCAGCTGGACGACACAGTGGTTACAGTGCTGGACCTGGAGTCAGATCAGATTTGTCCTCAGACGCTAACTTTGTGATGCTGGGCAAGTCGCTTAATTTGTTTGCTCAGTTTCCTCATCTGTAAAACAGAGATAATAATAGCACCTCCCAGGGTTATTGTGAGGATCAAATGATATATTTGTGAAGTACCTTGCTATAACACATGCTAGTGTTGACCTGAAAACTTGGTTAGAGAAAAGGCAACAGGCTGAATGCATACATTTTATGATTTAATTAATTAATTGATCAATTCCCCATAAAGAAAACAGTTACATAGCGCTATGGAGTCAGAGGTGACTGACTACCTAGTACAGAAAACATCTGTCTTAAGTACATTTTGCTGTGAGAAAGAAACTCTCCTAATTAAGCAAATCATAAATTCAGTAAGACAGGACAATTAACAAAGCAATGTCAGTCAAATGTTGAGATTCCAAGCTGGGTAAACATATGTCTCAGGTGGTAAGGAAGGAAGGAAATCCCATCACTAGCAAGTGGCAGGCTTCCTGCCCCAAACAGGTAACTGACACAGGAAAGGGCAAACAATATTCAATAGAAACCCAGGACGCCTATTTTTTCTTTACCATTAATATGCCATAACATAGTATGTGTCTATAGATAATAAGATACAAAGGAAAGTCCCATTATTCAAGATATGTCAAAGGTTAAAGGTCTCCCAAGGAGTGTAGAGTCAGCTTTGGCTGGCTTTTGCTGACATAGGAAGAGGCATTCTCTGAGTTTGCTTCAGAGAGAACAAAGAGATTATTCCAAAATTTTATATTAAACATTATCACTAGTTATTATGCCCTTTATCATATCATGTTCTTTAGTATATCATACATATCTGTGTATATAATGTATTCTCCCCCCCCCCCAATAGATTATAAACTTCTTGAGGGCAGGGACTACACTATCCATCTTGGTACCCTCAGAAAGCAGCACAGTGCCCAGTCTATAGAAGGTATTGAATAAATGTTTGTTGAGTTGTTGAACCTGCCTATTAAAAAACTTGCATAGCCAGTATGGAGATTTACTTTTCTTTCCCTTTCCACCACCCCACCCTAGGAGTGGTGTGGCCAGAGGGAATGCATGTGCCAAAACTGGTTGCATATATATGGCTTCCCCCACCTTAGGTGTGGTTGATAACAGCCTAGAGTTATTTGAATAATCCCACCCATAGCCCAGTACTTAGGAAAGATAAAGAGGAAAAATCAGGATGTTTTGTTAATCCCTGGGGGGAAGAGGAGAGAGAGAAGGAAGAAAGGAAGGGAGGAAGGAAGGGAGGAAGGGAAGAAAGGAGGAAGGGAGGGAGGGAGGAAGGAAGGAAAAAAGGGAGGAAGGAGGGAGATGGAGAGATAGAAAAGAGATAAATTGATAGGTGATATCAAGATTTGTCATCATCATTTCTAAATCTGTCATTTGCGCCTGAGATTCTCTTAAAGACAAACGTTGCAGGATCTGCCTTCCTGGGGAAGTGAGGGCAGAGGTCCAAAAGAGGAGCTGCCAAGGAAAATAACCTCAGGAGAAGAGGATCCCTGGGCTAGCATTGCATCACTACAGTTGTGACTTGGGGATAACTGTCTCCCACTACAGGAGGTAAACTCTGGGGTCATTCCCATCTATGGTTGTAAACACTGCATATGATGACACAGAGAGTCTTATTCTGGGGCAGGATTCAGCTAGGAACCAGCAAGCACCCAATGGAATCTCAAATGGAATAGCAGAAGGAACCACCTGATGCCCCTGCTGGGAACTTGGAGAACTAGAGGAGGAGTCCTAAAGAAAAAGGAAAAACAATGCTTGCTGCAGGGGTGCTGCAACACCTATTGCTGCGATCAATAGTGAAAATGATTTGTCTTGTTGACTGTAAGTAACCAAGAGCTATGCATCATTTTTGGGAGAGAGTAGCTCACTGAAGATTGTATGTATTTTCCAGGAACTGTTGGGATCACAGTCTTAGAGCTGGAAAAGATCTCCTAGCTCATCTAATCCAATTTGACATTACAAATAAGGAAACTGAGGTTGAGGTTCTGATATGACCTCCATTTTGTTTTATTCAGCTGTTGCAAGTATGTTCAAGGTCCTTGCTAGCCACTGCATGAATAAGTCAGCAAAGAATACAAAATGCCCCGACTGGTACACTGCAGTTTTTTTTTTCATTCAAGAGTGTGACACATAGCATTAATAAGTGATCAATTCCACAGATCACACACACGCACATACAAACACACAAACATTAAGTACCTACTATGAGTTAGATACCATGCTAAGGCCTGGGGATATAAAAGAATCAAAAGATAGTCCTTGCCCTCAATCTAACAGAGGAGACAATGTGCAAGCAAATTTTTAAAAAGTAAGCCACGTACAAGATATATAGGAAATAATCAACAGTGACAAAGTACTGGAATTAAAAGGTGTAGGGAAAGGCTTTCTGTAGAAAATGGGACTTTAGTTGGGACTTAAAGGAAGCCAGGGAGGTCAGTAGGTTAAGCAGAGGAGCAAGAACATTCCAGGAATGAAGGGTACCCAGACAGAATGCCTGTAGCCAACAGATAAAGCATTTTTCCATGGAATAGGTAGAAGGCCAGTGTCATTGGACAGAATAGCACATGGGAGGGGGAGGGCAGGGGGGGAACAAGGAAGGTATAAAAGGACTAGAAAGGTAAAAGGGGGCTAGGTTATAAAGGATTTTGAATGCCAAACAGCATTTCTATTTGATCCTGCAGACAACAGGGAGCCAATGAAATTTATTGGGGAAGGGCGTAGAGGGTAACTTTAGGAAAATCACTTTAGTGGCTAAATGGAGGATGGAATGGAGTGGGGAGACAGCTGAGGCAAGCAGACCCACCAGCAGGCTATTGCAATCATCAAGGCGGGAGATGATGAGGGCCTGCACTAGAGTGGTGGCAGTTTGAGAGGAAAGAAAGGGCTATATTCAAGAGATGATGCAAAGGTAAAATCTACAGGCCTTGGCAACAGATTGGATATGAGAGATGAGATAGAGTAAGGAGGATGACTCCTAGATTATGAGCACGATGAACTAGGAGGATGGTGTTGCCCTCTACAAACTAGGGAAGATAAGGAGGCAAGAGGTGGGGGGAAGGAAGGGAAGGGTTTAGGGAGAAAGATAAATGAGTTCCATTCTGGACATATTGAGTTTAAGACGTCTACTGGACATCCAGTTTGAGATGTCTGAAAGGCAGTTGGAGATGCAAGACTAGAGGTCATTAGAGGGATTGAGGTGGGATAAGATCTGAGAATCATCAGCATTGAGATGGTAATTAAATCCATGGCAGCTGAGATGAGATGACCAAATGAAAAAACACAAAGAGAGAAAAGAAAAGACTCAGGACAGAACTCTAAGGAATACTTATGGTGAGAGGGCATAATCTGGAAGAGGATCCAGCAAAGGAGACAGGAGAAATAGTCAGAGAGGTAGAAGGAGAACCAGGAGAGAGTGGTATCCCTTAACCTAGAGAGAACAGAGCATCAAAGAGGAGAATGTGGTCAACAATGTCAGAGGCTACAGAGAGGTCAAGGAGAATGAGGACTGAGAAAATAAAAACCAATGGATTTGACAACTGAGAGATCATCAGTAACTATGGAAAGAGTAGTTTCAGTGGAATGATAGGCTCAGAAAGAAGACTGCAAGGGTTAAGAAGAGAATGAGAGGAGAGAAAATAGAGGCAACTATTATAAATGGCCTTTTTGAAGAGTTTAGCTACAAAGGGCAGAAGAGAAAGAGGAGAATATTTAGCAGGGACAGAAGGATCAAGTGAGGATTGAAAGACAAGGGCATGTTTGTAGGCAGTAGAAAATGAGCCAGTAGACAGGAGGAGACTGAAAATAAATGAAGGAATGGGGATGACAGGGCAGGGAAATCTGTTGGGGATATATGGAATGGGATCCCTTGAACAAGTACAGAGGTTAAGACTTGGTAAGACATAAAGCCACTTCATCATGTGAGTCAAGGATGAAAAAGGAGAAAATGGCAGTGACAGAAAATGAAGAAGACAGAGCTCATAGTGAATGGCCTCAATTTTTTTCTATAAAATATGAAACAAGGTTCTCAGCTGAGAGGGTAGAGAGAGAGGAAACTATGGGATGTTTAACAGTGTGGAGATCTGGATAGTGAGTTGATAAGGGAGGTATAGTAGGACTGCCCAGCAGCATCAAGGACCCAGTTGAAGTTACATAACATAAATTTGTAGTAGACTCAATTATGTGATTTTTCTCTACTTTTTTTTCATCAGTACATGTGTAAGAGTAAAGGTAATAAATGGTGCGAGTGATTCAAATGTGGAGGTTTGGCAATATGATAAAGGGGGCTAGGGATTCAAGAGAAGAAAACAGAGACTATAGGGTTGAACTGGTTCACCAAAGAATAAACATGGGAAGAAGAAGGGAGAGTGGCAGGGGAAATGATCTGGGAGAGAATTGAGGGGTCAAGGGATTGAAGGTTACAGTGAGGATGAAAACTGGATTATGTAAGGAGAGGCTGAGGGAGAGGTGAAAAGCCAATAGAGTATGGTCAGATAAGAGGATTTCAGAATTCTTGTACGTAGAAGTGGTATATTAGTGGATGATGGTGATAATATTTAATATAAATTTTAGACTTTAATAAGGGCCAAAGTTTGAATTAAGAAGAGCCTGGACCTAATAGTCTCCTTTGTTTAGAGGATGCCTTTTGATGGGCAAATGGGACTTCCTTATCAGACCCTTCTTCTAGCATCCTAGGGTTAAGAGAAAAAAACAAATACTTTGGGGTATGACTTCAGCTTTTGTCAAACTCTGTTAAGATAACAACTTCAAAGGCCTGTTTAGGACAGGATGTCTGTTATCTGGGTGATGGGACCTTTTCCTTATCTTAAATCACAGAGATATACTACAGAAAGAAGATGCCCATAGCTTGGGATCATAAAACCCAACTGACGCCACTTTGTTTACAATGTGTTTATCTAAGAGAACTCCTTCCTCATGGCAAAATGTACTTAAGACAGTCAATTTCTGTATGAAGGCAGCCAGTTCTGATCCTGGCTCCATAGCGCTATGTAACTGTTTTCTTTATGGGGAATTGATTAATTAATTAAATCATAAAATGCTTGCATTTAGCCTGTTGCCTTTTCTCTAACCAAGTTTTCAGGTTAACAATGGCAACCTCAAGGTGTAGGTAGAGCCAATTTGATATTCACTGCACCTACGGTGGCCATGAATATGTCAGCATAGTTCTGAATTGTAAAATACAACTGACTCTCCACATGGAAGACAGAACCAGAACATTTATTCAGACACCAGAAAGCCAAATCCATCACAGCAACAAAGAAATCTACATATGATAACAATGCAGAGGGCAATACTATCCCCATGCCTTCCCCCTGCTGAGGCCTTCTCACAAACAAAAACTCACAGCCAGCTGCCTGCTTCCTCTCTCTCCCTCAGTTCTAACTAGCCTACTTCCTCTCAGCTCTGCTCCAGCTCTACCCCTTCCTGTTCCATCCATTCAGCAAGCTCCTTCCACCATAGACTCATGTGACTCAGACTTCCATGGGACTCAAGTAAGTCACATGGGCCTATTAATGGATGGGAGAGATTCCACTAAATTCCACTAAAAATACATTAATTCCATTAAAAAGACATTAACAATACACAAGGCTATGACCAGCTTTGTGTGTAGATGAGGTTTGCTGGATGAAGGAGTAGCTTGTAGAAGAAGAGTATGTTGACAAACTGGGTGGTTAAGAGTATTTGAGGCAGAATCAATATGTATGTGGAAGCCCCTTAGTATGAGGGCAGGAGTTGGAGGAGAGAAAGATTGTAAGCCACATATCAGACTCGTGGAGGAAGAAAGGAGAGTGATGTAGAGGTCCTTCACAATAGCTATGAATAACATGAACTTCAAAGGAAGAGAGGTCACTCAGTGATGGAGGAAGGGGGAGAACCTGGAAATGGCACCAGGGAGCAGAGCCTTCCAACTCCCCCACCTCCATCAGTGACTGAGAAAAATAAGTGAAGGGGCAGCTAGGACTGGAAAGGGTATTTAGAGAGGCTATATCTTCAGGCAGAAACCAAGTTTCACTTAGAGCTAGTAAATGGAAGAAGTGGGAGAGGAAAAGATTTAAAATGAAGAGAAGTTTGTTGCCTGTGGAACAGGCTTTCCAGAAGGCATAATGGGAAGGGCCAGGTGGAGTTCCGATGAAACTTAAGGGTGGAAGGGTACAAGCAGGATGAGAAATCAGGCGGTAGGGAGTATAGAATGAGGTTTGAATGACAAATAGAGATAGATATTTATACCAATTGATAGCTCAGGAGGAGAACATCTAAATATAGACATAAAGATAAAGAGATTTTTGATAGATGAGATGGATAGATAGATAGATAGATAGATAGATAGATAGATAGATAGATAGATAGATAGATAGATGATAGATGTTCTCCTAAGTCACGTCAACTTAAAACAGCAACAGGAGCTTACAAAGGAGTTTGGGGTAAGATCTGGACTTTAATGTACTTATAAAAAAAGAAAAAGAATGTTAAAATTGTTACAAAGGAAAAAATGTATCCTTTAGCATAACTGTTAACTCTGGACCAAAGGAACTTATTTTCTTTACCCATCAGTTAGCTAATTAGCATTTGTTAAGCTCCTACCAAGTGCCTTATTAGACAGGATAAAAAAAAAGGAGGTGAGTTCCTGAAATTATTCAAAATCCTGAGGGTTTTTTTTTATAATTGTCAATGTATTGGGGGGAGATTATTGTGTACATTCACTTGTGTCATGAGGTATCCCACAGAAAGTAGAAGGAATATAATAGCGTCAAATATAGGACAAAATGGAGGCAGTTGTGTTCTTCCCAAAATCCACTTTCAATACAACCTTTCAGTAAAATGTTCTTTTTAAAGTTTTGTGAACTATGAGGCTACAAGCAGGGAGTTAACATACTTGGGGTGGGGGATATCTATGCAGAAATAGTCTTAGATTTCCTGAGCAGGGATTTCATGTCAAGAGAATGAAAAAATTTCCCAAAGTCTATATTCTCACAAGGCAGTCTTAGCACAAGAATCAGACTGGGATTTTAGAGAGGGAAGAGACCTAGTCCAGACCTTTTGTTTGGGAGCCCAAGGTCATATCATTGGCAAAGTGGATACAAAAACTAAGCTTGAGGTTAGGAAAATTGGAGTTCAAATCCTACCTTTGATGCTAGCTGTGTGACCCAGGACAAGTCAATTAAAATCTCTGCATCTCAGAGGCTTGGACTCCCTTCCTTTTTAAAGCCATGACCCTAAATGGTAGAAACAGAATTCAAACTCATGTCCTGAGACTCCAGACTGAGAAATCATTTACTCTACTACCAGCTGCCAAGCCTAAGAATTACAATTCTATTTATCAAACACTTGGCTTTTCAAATCAAGTTTATGCCAGAGGCAAGTGGTGGCCGGCCTGATAATGCAAATGTAGATTCCTGTGTAGAGAATCAGTTCCAAACAGGTGAAAGTCACCTGTGATAATATCTATTGAGCACTGGCTTCTTTAGACCTGGCTCCACAGATGGCCCCAGACAAAATAGACAAAAACCCTCGTTTTCTATGGTGCCAGCCTCTTTCTGTACTCCTGACTAACTGGAAGGGACTCTTCCTTCTCATCATTAAAACTAATCCTCCAGGAAAAGTCTGCTATCGAGCATTCCTACCTTCACTTGGATTTCAATCAATGAATGACCTCTGTCTCGCAGATGTATTTGCCCCTGAGGTCTTATTTCTCCTGGAAAGAAAGACTTTATTCTTTGTTCAAGGATCTCCTATGTCCCACAGACCTTCAGGAGATGTCACGTGATCCATCAGGGCCTCATCCTGCATTCCCATCAGCTGCACCCCCTTTAAGGACTCAGCACCTTAGCAAAGAAAGAGCAGATCACCCAAATCTTTCAAGAAATTGCATTCTAAAGGAAACAGGATGGACCTGAAGAGATTACCCTCAATCCACTTCCTCAGGAAGTTATTTTCAGGGAGGAACAAGACTCCAGTTAATAATTAACAGGCATTGAATGGCAGATGTGGACTCTGAGGATGAAAAACAATTGAGTGATCCATCAGAACTGTGCTTCTGATATCTGCCAGGATCTTTTGAAGGAAAGGGTATGCAGACCACAAAATCTGAATTAATGCAAGACGAAACTTTCACAGGCATAAATGTTAAGAAATAAAAAAACAAGGGACTGTTTCAGGTCCTGTTCACAAATAAAGGGAACTGTGGTTGAATGGAAATACTAGTAACAAAAGAAAGCAATAATCTAAACCTCCTCATTCGGTCTCTAGGAATTCTAGACACTGTTGATGTATGAACTTGAGTACTAAATAGGCAGAATTGGCCCACTGGTAAACTAGAAGACATTGGGGGTGGGGAAGGATCATTTGTTCTGCTAAATTATTTGATTCATTCCATCTATCTAAGAAACCAAGTGAAATAAAATAGAGGTACTTTAAGACCTGGCTGAACTATCAAACCCAAAAGGGGGTAATTAAAGGATGCATGTCAGTCAAGGAGTTCTACAATGATGCGCCCCGTTTCCTTTAAGTCGGAAATCGATTACTTGTAGAAAGGTATAAATAGAAATGTTTTTAAACATGCTGATGGTGTCCAAGAGAACTACTGGTAAATCATACTTCCTATCTCTCATTGGGAAAGTTGGAGTGGCAGGGGAGAAACTCTGGGTTTAGAATGTGACATAAACTCTCCGTTAGTTTTGCTTATCTATTTTTTTCATTGCAAAGGAGGGTTCGCTAAGTGGAGAGAAAGGGGGGGGGGATATCAGAAAACCACTGTGGTATAAAAAACAACTTTTTAATTGTTCATGACACAAAACTGAGAATCCTATCAAACTTCAATTCTCAATTCAATAAACATTTTTTAGATACCTACCATGTACCAATGGCAGTTAGGTAGCACAGTGGATAGACTGCTGGGCATAGAGTCAGGAAGATTTGTCTTCCTGAGTTCAAATCTGGCATCAGATGGGTGACCTGGGCCAAGTCACTTAACCCTGCTTGCCTCAGTTTCCTCATCTGTCAAATGAACTGGAGAAGGAAATAGCTAATTACTCTAGAGTTTTTGCCAAGAAAACCCCAAAATGGGTCATGACTGAATAAAACTACTGAACAGCAATGTGCCAGGCACTATACTAGGCATTGGGGATACAAATTAAAAAGAAAACCAACCCTACCTTCAAGGAACTTACAATTTAATAGGGGAAGACTGCTTCTATAGGAATCTGAGAGGTGCGGAGAACCAAGGGGTACCAGGTGGAGTTGAAAATAAGCCTGGCAATGGATGAAAAGTGAAGCTCCCTAGAAGTTTCCAACCCTTCTATAAAGGAAGGTTTCAGGAGGAGTTTATGGCTCTATACTCCAGCATCCAATCAGAGCGGAGAGACAACATCAGGGAGGTAAGAAAGGAAGAAGGTAAGTCAATCCACTTGGTGATGAGATTTCAAGGGAACAGTTTATCCTAGGGAAAGCATGATGTTAGTCAAGTGGAAACCAACTTAGCCTTTGATGGAAAATGAAGAACAAATGCTGGAAAAAGACAGAAAATGTCAAATCTCTTTGATGGCACAATGAGGACTCTCCAAAAGATACTGGTTAGCATCTTTGGTTGATATCTAGAATGTAAACTCCTTGACAAGGGCCTTAGTTCACTTTTCATATTTGTTTTGCCAGAGCCTAACAGTGTCTGGCACATGGTAGGTGCCCTATTTTATAAAAGAACCATTAAAAAGCCATGGAACTTTGAACTGAAAGAGCATGGTGAAGGAAATATGAGAAAACAAGAACACCATAGCCAAGGCCTTCAGCCAGAACCTGAAGCTGAAAGCAAAGAACATTATATAGCCACAGGTCTATAATTTTCAGCATCCAAAGAAGACCACATGGCCGTTGGAGCAGCTACTATTGGAGACCACACACCCAGCAAAGTAACAGCCAACAAAAACAACATCTCCAGGATTGTTATTGTATGAGTCGTTCCCCTGGTTTTGTTCATTTCATTTTTCATCAGCTTATAAAAGTCTTTAAAATTGTTCGTTTTCACAGTAGTAATAGAGTACAAATTGTTCCTCTGATTGTATTGGTTTGCTCTGCATCAGCTCATTCAAGTCATTTCTGATAATCTCTTTCAAATCATCTTTTTCCTCATTTCTTATAGTACAATATTATTGTACTTCTCATTCATATACCACAACTTATTCAGCTATTTATCTATTAATGGATAGCCCCTTAGTTTACAGTGTTTTTCCTACCACAAAAAAGAGTTGCTATAAATATTTTTACATATCAACCAATTCATAAACATTTATTAATCACCTATAATGTGACAGACACTGCTAAACATATAGGAGAATAGCACTTTTTTTCCTTTTTTTTTTTTTATCTCTTTTAGGTGAAGGTCAAATAGTTTTATATTTAGGTCAAAGGACATTCACTATTTAGTGATGTGGTGACGTGTGTATATAATTCCAAATTGCTTTTCATAATGGTTATACCTATTTACATGTCCACCCACAATGCATCAGTGAGCCTGTTTTCATACAATCCCTCCAACAGTTATCATTTTCCCTTTTTTTTTTTTTGTCAAAAACAACTTTGTTGGGGATTTTTTCAATTTTATTTTATTTTCAGTTCCAGGTTCTCTTCCTCCCCTTACCTTTCCCCCATCCATAGAAAAGGCAAGAAATATGAAGTCTATTACAAATATGAAATCATTCAAAATAAATTTCCACATCACTCATGTTAAAAAAAAAAAAAAACAAGAAAAGGAAAGAAAGAGAAAAAAAAATGTTCCAATCCATATTCTGAGTCCATTCATTCTCTATCTGAAGGTGGATAGCACTTTTCATCCCAAGTACTTTGTAACTGTGGTTGGTCATTGTGTTAATCAGTTATCAAGTCTTCCACAGTTGATTATCTTTATAATATTGCTATTACTACATAAATCGTTCTCCTGGCCCTGCTCACTTTACTTTGCATCAGGTCATATAAGTCTTCCCAGGTTTTTCTAAAACCATTCCTTTCATCATTACTTATAATTACATAGTATTTCATCACATTGATATATCATAACTTGTTGAGCCATAAAAACAACTTTGAAAGCTTTCAGAACCCTGATCAACACAAGAATCATCCATGACACCAGAGGACCAGTGACGAAGCATGCTATTTACTGTTTAAATTCAAAATGAAAACATTTATTGAAATAGGATTGTAAGAAAACCATCAATTTTATTTTGTTTTAGCTAGGAGGACAGAAATGATGGATTCAGGGCGAATAATAAGATGTATATTTTAAACATGGACAATAAAGGAATTTATTTTCTTTGTCTATTCATATTTTTCACAAGGAATTTGTATTTCTCTTTTTTCCTAATGGAGTGGGGAGTTGGAGGGAGAGAAAATATATTTCTGTTCATCAACAAATTGTTTTCAAGAAAGAGAGAAAGAGGGAAAGAAAGAAAGGAGGAAAGGAAGGAAGAATGGAAGGAGGAAAGGAAGGAAGGAGGAAGGAAAGAAGGAAAGGAAGAGAGAAAAAAAGAAAGTACCCAGCAGAAACAGCCTGAGGAGGGGAATACTACATCATCAGAAGATAATAGCAGCCCTGAAAAATCAAAGTTCTGCATGGGTTACCTTGGCTACATGCATTCCCTTCGCATGTCCACTTTTCCTACTGATCATGCATGTATTTGGGGAAGAGAGTGCCTTAACTTTTGTGGGGAAAGTGCTTTATTGATGCTTTTCTTACAATCCTATTTCAATAAATGTTTTTGCTTTGAATTTTAAAAAAATACTTGATTGACAAATGAATTTTGAACTTTGGCAGAAAATGAAGTCAAACTTACTGTCTCTGACTTTGAAGAATTTATTCCTTTTCTTTTAAAAAAAGAAAAGAAAAAGAAAAAAGTCAGGATATTCATCTATCTCTTGCCATTAGCACTTCTCCATTTTCTATGATTTTCAAAGGTCACAGACAGTGGCCCCATCAGTCACTTCCTACCCCATCTTCTCCTTATTGATCACACCCTCTTGAGCCCCACTTTTCGGAAGACAATGCTCCTTTCTAACAAGGTCTGCTCTGCTTTTCCTATAGAGTCTTGGTGAAACTGAAACATAATAAATGGGAAAGCACAGTGTACCAATTCCATAATTAAGATATTATACCCTCCCAGGGAGCTACGTCAGTCAGTAAGTATGTATTAAGTGCTTGCCATGTACCAAGCCCTGTGCTAAGATTCTAAGGATGCTAAGAATGCAAATGCTTTACCCCCCTCCCCCCAAAATCCTGCTATCATATTAAATACAATTATTTCTAGAGAATAAAGATTTGCTTTTCAGTTTGTGGAAAAGAAAAAAGAAAATAAAAAAAAAAGAATGTTCTCTCTCCTCTCCCCATCAGAATTCCTAACTCCCTTCAAGGCTCAGCTGAAATGCAACCTCTTCCAAGAATCCCTTTGTAATCCCCCAACCCTCAGCCTCCTTCCCCAACCCCCACCAAATTGTTTTGCAAAGGTTTCATATTTATTTATCTGGGTACATGTTATACCCCCCAAGTGAGATGTAAACCCGTGCAGGGCGGGCAGGAACTGTTTTCACTTTGTCTTTGTACATACCCAGTGCCTAACAGAAGCCTGGCAAATAGTAGGCACTTAGATGGGTACTGCTTGCTTGCAGTAGCTAGGTGGCGCAGTGGACAGTGCTGGACTCAGAATCACACAAACCTGACTTCAAGCCGACTTTAGGATGTTTTTCAGCTGTGTCACTGGTCAAGTCATTTAACTTCTACCTGCCTCAGTTTTCTCATCTGTAAAATGAGAATAATAGTGCCAACTTCCTAGGGTTGTTATGAGGATCAAATGAGATATTTTAATAGAAAATACTATCTAAATGCTTTTGTTACTATTATTGACATAATTAATTACAGTTTGTGCAACGCCACCATCAAATGGGTGGCATATAGGGCATTATTTCTTACCTTCAGAGAATTTAAAATTCAGTAAGGGTCATAATACCTGGAATTTATAGAATGCTTGACATTGTTTATTATCTCATTCGATCTCACAGTAACCTCCGAAGTAGGTACTATTATTTTCCCCATTTTACACGTGGCGAAAGAAGATAAGGGACTTGCCCAGGGTCACACAGCTAA
This sequence comes from Notamacropus eugenii, assembly GCF_028372415.1. Taxonomy (NCBI): domain Eukaryota; kingdom Metazoa; phylum Chordata; class Mammalia; order Diprotodontia; family Macropodidae; genus Notamacropus; species Notamacropus eugenii. The sequence goes on from NC_092873.1 coordinate 270,204,645, forward strand.
TAAGAATCAGACAGAAGGTTTTAATATAATAAATTGATTCTAATGTTCACGGTCTATTCACTGCACCACACGGCCCCTACTTTAACAACTTATTGTTAATTGAAAGCTCCTTCCCAGTGAGCTTATTGGTTGGGGAATTACTTGCCTGGTGTGGAAAACCTCTAAGCCCGCGCAGATAATTTAGTCTTTAATGAGTTGCTTGGGCCACTCAGAGGTCAAATGATTTAGGATCAAGTCATCTAATATAACCTCCTGGCTTTACCAACAGAGGAAACTGCAGCCCGTGCAACACGCTGCGTCCCCACAGTCACACAACAGGTAAGTGTGTTAAGGAAGGGGATTGGAACCCGGATCTCTTCTGATCCACATCAGTACCCTTCCCGTTCCATTCGGCGGCATTAGTTCCAGGATAACAAATGGGTTTCTGTAGCTGCTCCCAGGCACAACGTCCAGGGCAGGCAGGGAGCCTCCCAGTTCTCCAGTCCCCCTAGGCATGAGTTCGCGGGGCAGAGCAGACATTAGTCCTGGTTCTTTTGAGACTTGGAAAGTCACCTGGCTCCGGGAGGCAGGAGGGGAGGTGGGGCTCGGAGATGCCGAGGCGGAGCTCGGGAGAGGCGGAGAGAGGTGCGAGGGGTGGGGCCGCTGGCCTTGGGGACGCTGGGCAGCCCGCGCCCCTGCGGGCCCCCACTGGCCACGTGGAGGCACTGCCCGCCCAGCTCCACCCTCTGCAGCCACCGAGACCACCTGCGGGCAGCGCTGCCCGCCTGTCGTGCCCCTCCCTTCCCTGGGCATAGGCGGGTGGCCCCGGCTCCTAGTCCCCAGCGGCGGGTGGCCAGCCGGTTGGCAGGATGCCGTGCTTCAGAGGGGAGTACCTGGTAAGCGTCGTGCCCCGCCCGCGGAGAGACTGCAGGGAGTGGGTGGGCATCGGGTCCCGCACCTGTATCCCTTGGTCAGGGGCAAAGGGGCGGTGACCCCAGCCGGCAGGACTGTGGTGCGTAGCCGTCGCAGCTGCTGCAGACTTTCTGGCCACCTGTAGGGTACCCTCCACCGCTTCCTCCCCCATTCCCGCCCCCCCCGCCGGAATTTCATACCCTAGGGACAGTCCCTGTGGGCAGTAGGAGTGGAATTAGGTGCCGAGCTCTTGCCCTTGAGGATGGCATGGGGCCGTAGGCATGGAGTTAAAGCTGCATCCAGGTGTGTGTGGCTGCAGCGAGCAGGTGGTATAAGAACAGTAAAAATAAAGATTCAAATTTTTATACCATTTTAAGTTTTTTGCACAGCGAGTGCTGCTTTCAAAAAATGATTTCTAAACAACCACCCCTCCCTTGGGTCAGCAGTTTTTCCTGGTATTTATTTCTGTTATTGATGAATAGTTAGAAGAGTTAAAGCTTTCAATTTCAGTTCCTGGGGTTCGGTTGGAAAGTTGAGACCCACGTGGTTACTAATCCTCTTCTAGCCTCTCCTACTTTTTATTTCCGCCCCCCCCCCCATTGTGTTTTTCCTTCTCTGTGCAGGTTTCTGCAGAGGAAGGCCTGGCACAGAGACAGTGGAGACCCCAGATTTACAGAAAATGCACAGACTCAGCTTGGTTAATCCTGTTCTTTCTCTTTTGGGTCGGTTTGGTAAGTGTGTTGATGGGAGGGAAGGGGATGTTTTTGGGGGGTGAAGAGGAATGCGAGAAGGAAGAGATTTATATGAAATGATGCACCTAAATTTGAACTCCGGTTCTCCTGCCTGGAAGGACCTAGAAGTGTGAGTTCTAAGCTCAGACATATTACGCAGTGATAATTTTTGTAATTAGCTTTATAAAAATATAAATGCTAGTGCTTAGCACAGCACCTATTAGGCGCTTAATTAATGTGTATTTTATTGTATTGTGTTGTATGGTTAATCCTGAGGAGTCTTGCTGGAAATTTCCTGTGGCCTGAACTCATGTGAAAGTTTCTCCTGTTGGCCTTGTGCCAGATCTTAATGGGAGACTCTCCAAGGGACGCTGGCACTGGATTTTGCCAAGTGATGATAATGTCATCCAGTCATCATTTTGTTTTCTGCGGATGTATGCTTAAACTCTTACAACCAGAGATAACTGACTGAGAGCACAGGTGGTTTTCAGAAGGTGATTTGGGATTAATGGAAATCAGTGAAAAGAATTCTGGCACATTGAGAAGTATGTTAGATTTGTGTATGCAGTTGGAATCCAGGTTTTTACCATCTAGCACCTCCGTGACCTTAGGTCACTGACTTTAACTCTGTGGGCCTCATTTTCCTTATTTGTAAAATGAGGGGGTTGGTCTAAATGGCTTCTGGGTTCCCTTCCTGCTCTCAATCCACAATCCTAATTTTTACACATTTTGATTACTCACTTGGCAATTAAAACTGAGACCAAACCCGGGACAGTGTCCAAGTGACTCTTTTGGGAGTTGTCCGGGACACACACCCTTTTGATATTTTGTGCCTGCAGCCAACTGTTAACAACACCCTGGCCCCAGCTTTAAGGTGAACGATACTGATTCCCCACCCCACCTCACCTCCCTTCCCACAACTGCCTCTCATCTCCTTTCCAGTATGTATGTATGGAAGTTCAGGAATTCCTGGGCCTTTCTCCAGCTAAGGTGAATTTGGTTCTATCTCTAATCTTGCCAGCCCATATGTTTGCTGGAAGAGTTTGTAACATTACTGCAGAGGGTTCCTCCCTCTCTCTCTTCTCAAAAATCTACCTTGTGTAACTGAAAAGAGCTCTTTTATTCATTGTAAACAAGAGGGACTAATCTCACCTGGTGGGACCATGCCATTTGCTACCTTGTCAATGATTAATTCTGAAAGCGATGGAAAAGCTTCCAAGGCCTGTGTACCTGGAATGAGATTCCCATTGCTTGGGGCCCTCGTTGAATGTGAGCAGGTGGCACTTTTGTCCTCAGTTAGCACTGGTAAAGACAATGTGTGTTGACACTACTAATTGGTTTCCAACAAGACAGAAGGATGCCGAGGGAAGAGGACTAGATTTGGAGTCAGTACAATTCAAATCCAGGCACTCCCCACTGTCAGTGTGACCTTAGGTCCACAAGAACAGTCATAATAATAGCTAACTTTTATGTAACGCTTTAAGATTTGCAAAGAGTTTTACATGGACTATCACATTGGATTGTCACAAAAGTCCTGTGAAGTGGGTGCTATTATTATCCCCATTTTACAAATGAAGACCCTGAGGCCAAGAGGGGTTAAGTGACTTGCCCA